>NW_028318013.1:6925000-7225000 GCF_062004578.1 Staurois parvus
TATCACCCAGCACGGCACAGTAGTCAACCCCCCCAGCATTGCACAATAATTAACCCCAAACACTGCACAATAATTATCCCTCAACATGACAAAACAATTAAGCCCAACCACAACACAAAAATTAACCTGCAGTGCTGCACAATAATTAACCCTAAGCACAGCACAGTAATAAAACCCCATCTTAGCAAGCTAATAAACCTCAGCACAACACCACAAGTCCAGAGAATAAAACAGTAATTACCTCCAGCACTATACATGTGCAGAATGAAAAAGTTGCTTTCATTTCAATTCAAGTTACTAATTTCATTTTGTTGCATTCGTAATGAAATTTAAATCATTTGGTTAATTCATTTTTGACCAAATTAAAAAAAATTTCAATGGATTTAAAGTATTCAAATCAAATTCAAAATGAAAATATCCAATCCAAATTCAATGTGCAGAATAGTTGGTTCTATTCTATTAGAATGTTAAAAAAACAGCTACTGTATATTCTATTTTATTCTATTCTTTAATTTTCTTTTTCTACATTTGTTTCTATACTATCTTATTCTATTCTTTTCGAAATTTGGATTTTGGAAGATGGCTATACTCTATTTTATTATATTCTACTACAAAAGATAAGCATGGCCATATTACCGCCAGCATGCATGATAACGTCACGTGTTCATTCCCCACTAACGCTTTTCACTGTAAACAGTGTCTTCAGAGGATAGAGGGCATTATCACGCAAGCTGGTGGGAATCTAGCAATGCTCATCTTTTATATTCTTATTGTAAGTACATTACCATTGGTTTTAATACACTGCACTATGGTGGTACCTTTTTGCTTTTAACTCCTCTGTACTGAGCAAACATATACATGAGCGTACCTAGATGGAGTGGTGTGTCTGAATATTTTGTGCTGTGGCAAAGCAAGGCACTTTATGATCTCTATGTGAGATCAGGGTCTCTGGTAAGGAATTTACCTTACACGAAGGTGGTTTGATTTCCTGGCACCCTCTATTCCTGCTGCACTGAATGCTCTCCGTCTCACACTTTAAAGTGTCTTCCTTTTCTTTGGGATTTTCCATCTTGAATCTGGACTGTTCACCAGGAAATGTATCCATTTGTATAGACATTTTACACATTTGTTTGCTTTATTCATCTTTATTATATATTTGTTTGCAATATTGAATAACATTTTTATTTGTGCTTGTTGATGTATAATTGTTGACATTAGTCCATCTGTACGTATATACACTTCTTTATGTTTATTTCTATTTTGAGAGTAGAGTACTGGGTTATAATATATACACTTAATTTTAGTGTTTTTGATATATTTAAGCATCTAGCTTATTTTCCATATACACGTCTCCCCCCTTATGGATACACACTTTTCCATGTTTACCTTTATTTTAAAAGTAGAGTATGGGGTTATATTACACAGGCTTTAATGTCTAAGTATACAGCACAATTTTATTTGTGGTTTCAATATTTATACTTTAGGTTATGGCATGTATTGAGTTTACAAGATTATTACTCTCTTATAAAATATGATATGTTTGATATAGTTAAATTGTGTGCACAATTGCACTTAGTTTTTACAAATGTCATCAACTGTTTGTCAGCATCAAGAGTTGGGGAAATTGCTTCATTCTTGGAATTGTACGTTTCTACAGGTTCCTGCACCTATAACAGCGCAAGCTCACACAGTTGTACCTGATGCCTAAAGGTCAGCTTGAATTTGTCTGGAAGTTGATCAAAAGGTCTTTAGCCACCATTTGAACAATCCTTTATTGCAATCTTTAAACATTTTTTCCTCTTTCGTCCACGGATATTAGCTACAGTGTCATGGGCTGTAAACGTCTTGACAATGTTGCACACAGTGGACACAGGAGCATTAAGATCTCTGGAGATGGACTTTTAACCTTGAGACTGTCCATGCTTTTCTACAATTTGTGTTTTCAAATCCTCAGACAATTCTTTGCCGCTTTTTCTTTTCTCCATGTTCCACGTGGCACAGAGACATACAACAGAAAGAATGAGTCAATTTTTCACCATTTTAACTGATTGCCCTGAAGACCGGAACGGCGCGGGAACACGGCGAGAGGAACGCGTGGAGCAAAGGTAAGTAAATTGACACGGGTGGACTTGGCTTACTACTTGGGGGGGAATAGTACTATGGGGGATGAAATACTATATGAGGGATGAATTAATATGGGGGATGAATTAATATGGGGGATGAATTACTATAGGGGGGATGAATTACTATGCTTACTATGGGGGAATATTACTATACTTACTATGGATGGCATGGTAGTGGCTGGGCTGGCCAGCAGCTAGTGGGGGGCATAAAAGTTTTGTAAAATAGCTCTTTTTATGCTTTTCTACCTTAAATTAATCTAAACATTTAATGTTACAAATTTTAATTTAATTTATATTAATTCACACATACACATCATTCATCTACTCTTGGTCCGGCCGCCGGGTCCAATATATGAACCCATTGCGGCCCTCAAGTCAAAAAGTTTGCCCACCCCTGGTATAGATAATGGAATTTACACAGCTTTTACTTTCTGACTACCCATCATTTGCTAAAATACCAGGATAGTACAAACACCACCAAATAACCCCTTTTTGGAAAGTAGACACCCTAAGCTATCTGCTGAGAGGCATGTCGAGTCCATGGAAAATGTATTTTTTTCCACAAGTTTCTGGAAAATGACATTTTTTTAATTTTTTTTTTACACAAAGTTGTCATTTAAATTATATATTTCTCGCCCAAGTCATGGGTATATGTGGAATTACACCCCAAAATACATTCTGCTACTTCTACCGAGTATGGGGATACCACATGCACAAGACTTTTTGGGAGCCTAGCCACATACAGGAGCCTGAAATGCAATGACTACTTTGAAGGCCTGAAGGTCCGTAACTTTCTTAAGTCACTTCCTCACTACCGATCACAGTTTTGAAGGCCCTGAAATGCCAGGATAGCACCAACCCCCCCCCCCCCCCCAAATTAACCCTGTTTGGGATGTAAGACACCCCAAGCAATTTCAAAAGAGGCATGGTAAGTATTTTGCAGATCTAATTTTTTCTCACAAGATTTTGAAATATGAAAAAAAAGACCCTGAAAAATAGGTTTTTGGTTTTTTTTCTTCATTTTCCAAAAACTTGTGGCAACAAACGAGATCTGCAAAATACTCACCATGCTTCCTACCAATTTCTTTGGGTGTCTACTTTCCAAAAAGGTGTCATTTGGGGAGGTCTGGTGCTATCTTGGCATTTCAGGGCCTCCAAAACTGTGATAGGTAGTCAGGAAGTGTAATGAGGAAATAAAGCCCTTTAAAAGCCTGAAGGTGCTTATTGGATTTTGGGGTCCTGTACTTGGCTATACTGCCAAAACATCTCTCATATGTGGTACCCCCATACTCGGGAGAAGTAGCAGAGTGTATTTTGGGGAGTAATGCCACATATACCAATGGCATGTGTGAGCAATAAATCATTTAAATGACAATTTTGTGTAAAAAAATTGTCATTTTCCAAAAAATTGTGGTAAAAAAATAAAATTCTTCCATTGATTCAACATGCCTCTCAGCAAATAGTTTAGGGTGTTTACGTTCCAAAAAGGGGTCATTTTGGGGGGTGGGGGCATTTTATGCCAAGCATTAGAAGTTTATGGCACACATCACTCGCTCTAACCACCTGAAGATCAAGCCTTTTCTAACACTTTGTTCACATGAACAAAATCTGTATTTTTTGCTAGGAAATTAATTTAAAGCCCCAAACATTATATGTTTTTAAAGAAAACACCCTAATGAATAAAATGGTGTGTGCTGCAATTATTTATGTCACATAGTACTCACGCAGCGATTTTTCAAACACAATTTGGTTTTTTTTAATAATTTTTTTTTACTTTTAATGCACAAAAACCAATATATTGGCTAATTATCTGATAAAATATAAAAGATGATGGTATGTCGAGTAAATAGATACCAAACATGATATGCTTTAAAACTGCGCATGCCCCGTGTAATGGCGACAAACTGCATAAGTTTTTAATATCCATAAGTAACTGTTAAAAGCCTTTACAAGCTACCATTTTAGATTTACAGAGGAGGTCTGTTAGAATTAATTAATTAAAATGATTTGACGTTCACGGGGATACCTCTGTTTACATATCATCACAGAATCAACGCTCGCGCACACAGGTGTGCGTGTGGGGGGTGGGGGAGAGGGTGATTTTTTTTAAATTATTTTTACACTGTCCCCTTAATTTTTTTTTTTTTTAAATCACTTTCAATGCTATCACAGGGAATGAAAATATCCCCTATGCCTTCAATGGGCATTGTCATATTATTTTTTGAGAAATCTGGGGTCTATCAGACTCTAGATCTCTCCTCTGCCTTACATTATCTAATCAAACCAAGATCGGTGTGACCAGATGCTTTCCCAATTTACAAATGACGCGGTTTATATCCTGCGAAACAGACGTGATTAAATGCTCGTAGCTTCCGATTTCTTAGACTATAGAGATGATTGGCACCATTCAGCTCTATGGACAGCTGGCAGAAACACCTGCTGAATTCTCAGGTTCCCCCGATGGCAAGGGACTGCCCAAGAAGGCCCTGGAAGGCAGTGGGGGAGGGGGGCATCATCTCCCGCTGCTTGTTAAAGCAATCCTGCAGCTAAATTAGCCACTAGGATTGCTTTTACATGAAAGCGGATTGCCGGCTGAAAAAAATGATACCAGGATGATGCCTTCAGCTGTAGGTATCATCTTGGTATAACCATTCAAAGTCCACTGATGTACCATTACGTCGCTGGTCCCTGTTGGGTATATATATGCTATGTTCTTTTTTTTTTTTTTTTATTTCTATGCAGCCCGTGGGCTGAATGAAAAAAAACAGAGAAGAAATCTCTGCCAGAAAAAAATGTGTATGGTATGCCCACCATTAGAATATACTGCCCTGCATCCACCCACTTATAATGGTGGGCACATACTAGGTCGCATGGTGCCACATGCTCCAGTTCTGAGATTGTATAAATGTCTAAATAGTGGCATGCCTTGAATAAAAATTGTCCACATATAAGTGGTACCCTATATGGAAGAAGGATGACACCAAGTCCCAAACTATCTTGCCACTACTCCCCATGTAGCCTGGGCATCCGGAGAGCTCCACGTGACCATCTTTTCCCTCGTAAATCCAAAACTTATAAGTATAGCCTTTTGCCCTCTCACGGGTCTTCTACATCTTCTACATATAGACATCTGCAAATTTTTGGTTAAGGTGATTTACCAGGGGCTGAATTTTGTGGAGCCAGTCAAATTCAGGGTCACCTCAAGGACAACAGAGTGTATTGTTGTTGAAATGCATAAAACACATTATACTCTCATATTTATGGCTATGGCAGCAGAGAACAAGGGCATATGATGAATCGGGTCTGTGGACCAAAACAACCGCAATTAATTTTTTTTTGTAATGCCCATGTTGAGGGTAAGGTCCAAAAAAAAAAAAATTTTAATTCGGAAACGGTAATGATTTTTCAAGCGAATAGTCTGGCAAGGTTTGAATTTGGGTTGGCGGTGATAAATTGTTGTGCATATAAATTAATAAAACATAAGTGAATACAGCGTCAAAAGAAAAAAACAAAATTATATTAAAATAAAGTGATAAACTGCTAAAGACTCTCCAATATATCCAACTCCTCTTTGCTTTGGGAACAATGATCTGCAGACAGAAAACCATGGCAACAAGACTCTCCAATACATCCAACTCCTCTTACATAGGCTCAAAGGGAATAGAAACAAAGCAGGCGATAGTGTAATACTGTATAGCAGGTTTATTCGTAATAAAACATATCCAAACCACTCACACGGTAAAGTGTCACAGCAGACACTAGCTTGAACCGCATAAACATTAAACAGTCTCAAAAGCCGTAGATGCCGGCCGCTTACGGAACGTAGTAACGTCAGTCTGAAGCTCCACCCAACGCATTTCGTCACTTAGCGTCTTCACGGAGCGGAAGGATGAACGTCACTACATGCACAAGCTAGCAATTTATACCCCGCTGAGGACAAATTACGGGAACAATTCATATACAATTACAATATTAAAGACAAACAACAGCCTCAATTCCATACTAATCTAATACAATTAGAAAAAAAAAAAAAACACACGATATGGGCGATATTTCATCTAATAATATTTTAAAGGGCCAGTAACCTTAAAGCGGAACTCTACATTCCAAAAACCCCATATATTATGAAAAATGAAGGAATGTAGACTACAAATACCCTAAAATTACTTACAAGTGTACATTCCTTCTTACAATTATTAAATAATGACCAAATATTAATAAAATAAAAATAATAAAATGTTATGATTAAACAACAAAATCTACTATCTCCTCCTAGAAGTTACTCAGAGTATTACAACATTGTATTATAACATTGTTTAACATATTATACTCATCTATAAATCTGTGAGAAAACAATTGAGATCGATATCAAATATTTAACCCTTGAGATCTCAAGGTATCTAAATTATAAATCCAATGTTTCCCTTCTAGAAACGTCTTTTAACATATCAATTCCTCTCCAATGTTGTTCAATTTTATCAATCCCCCCAAAAATATAAATTGCTTTGATCCACAATCAATGCATACAGATCTTCCGTGAAAAACCGCTCCAAAAAAATCAAGGGGAGTAGTTAAATTTGCTGTTTCCAACTGAATTATGGGTTGGGCAGTAAATGGGGGAAGTACGGGTGTTGAAGAATTTGTGGGCTGCTAATCAGGATTTGCAAGCACATCCAGAAGGATACTAGGGGCTCTACGGGCATGTGTGCGAATTCTTGGTGGTTGCGGGACAATACTTGTGGTCGCCATCACACCAGCTTGTACTGCACTGATGGGACTCGCCACATCACCAAGTGATACTGCAGTGCTGGTAGGTGTAAGATCAGGATATACTAGGCCACTGGTGCTCACCAGTTCACCAAAAGGTAGAGCAGCACTAGTACTGGCACTCTGCTGCATATTAGAGTCATCAAAATTTACCGACAAGTGCTAACAGAGATCAGGCCTGATTCTGCCAACACTGCGGTTTTGTGTGCAATGTATCAAGTGACAGTGACCTACTGACACTGCACTTGCTGGGGGAGAAGGGGGGTAATTATAGGGGCTAAACGCAGGTGCTGGCAGGTGCCGGGGCTGATCCCGCTAATGCTTCATTTTTGGGGACACTATACTAATGTGAACGCTGGTATAGTGCTGATCTGATCAAAGATATTGATCCATTCAGACACTGTACTAGCAATGGAGGTTTATTGTGTATGAGCGTGTTCCTGGCAATCAAGGGGTTAAATGTGATTACTGGTGTACTAACGGGCAATCTGACACTATCTGAGAGGGGCGCAAAAACCATGGGAACGCAAATCACGTATATATATGTGATTTTGCGCACCCGTGCCACCTTGTAGTAGTATTTCTGCTATAGGGCGCTCAGGAAGCCGTTACAGAAGTGGTTTGTGTTATGGCGCTGCGTTACTTTAACTGACAATTGCACGATTATGCAACGCTGCACCAAAATGAAATTTACATCCTTTTTTCCCCACGAATTGAGCTCTCTTTCACTGGTATTTGAGCGCTTGTGCGTTTTTTATTTTTTACACTATAAAAAAAAAAGACTGACAACTTTGAGAAAAAAAAAAAAAACACTTTGGACTTTTTGCTATAAAACATATCCAGTAAAAAAATTGAATAATCAAATTTCCGTATAAATTTAGGCCAAAATGTATTCTACTACATGTCTTTGCTAAAAAAAAAAAAATCCAAATATGTGTAAATTAATTGGTTTACGTGAAAGTTATAGCGTTTACAAATGGCGGGATATATACTGGATTTTTTTTTATACTAATAGTGGCTATCAGCAACTTATATCGGGACTGCAGCGGACAGTCTGACACTGGGGGGGAACCGACTTGGGGTCACTGACATCCCCAGTGACACCGATACAGTGATCAGTGCAACAAAAAAAAAAAAAACCACTGACACTGTACTAATGGCACTGGGGAGGAAGGGGTTAATATATGAAGGCAATCAAAAGGGTTTACTATGTGAGGGGAGTGTTTTACTAGTGGGCGGGGGGGGGGCGGTGTTCTTCACTGTAACACACTGATCCAGAAGGCTGTGCTCAGCAATCCGTAACAGTGTGCTGAAAACTGAGAGGGAGGAAAGTTCCATTAAAAACAATGCAATCTTCCTCCCAATCAGTGTTTGCCAGCAATTGCCAGGCTCCAGATGGTAATCACTGGCCGGGACTCGGTGATTGACACCCATGGCCGCGATTGGTGCCGCGGGTAGAGCGGTCACATGCGCCCCCTACCCCAAAATGCAGGATCACTTTTATATATGTGATCCTGCGCACAGGGGCTGCGTTGTAGCAGTATATGTACTGCGGGCGGTCCCCTAGTGGATAATTTGTTTTTATTTATCAATAAAGTGTGTATGAAGGTAATGCACTAGGCTGGTGCATCCTCTGTCTGTTTTTAGTGCTATATCTACAAGGGACATTCAGAGTCCTAGGAGGGCAACGAGGAATTACAGTGCCAGACTGTAGGTTGGAACAGTGGATAACTTAAACTCTAAGCACTACATTCAAGTCAGGAGGTTGCTTTTACATGTAAACAATAGTGCAGGGAAAGTGCTGACATCACTGACCACATATGGCCATCTTTAGGCAATAACAATTGCAACATCAGGCGTAGATGAGCAGAAAGAGCAAAGAACTTGATGATAACTTTAAGTCACTCTGCGCTTGGGAATCAGAGGAGGAAGATGATGGAGGGTTCGGTTAACCATTCTACTTCCTCCATATGCTCTAATGCATGGGTGTCAAACTGGCAAACCTCCAGCTGTTGCCAAACTACAAAGTCCCATGAGACATTGCAAGATTGACAGTTACAAGCATGACTCGCAAAGGCATGATGGGACTTGTAGTTTTGCAACAGCTGGAGGGCCACCAGTTTGATACCCCTGCTCTAATGTATAGGATGCACACTGCCTGGAAAGACAGAGGTGCCCTGCTTCCTGATGCTGCACTCTTATCACCACTTTGACTTGTAGATGCATAAGCGGTTTGCTCCCTGCTGTCTGCATGGAAACCTCTGCCTCTCCCTTTAGGCCTCCCAAAACAATGTCAATGGAGGGGTTATTCTTTAGTTTTATTAATAACTATGACAAGGGATGTGGTGCTTTGGTGCACTTGACAATGTGGTGCTTTAAAGGATTAAAGTGCACTACAACAGTATGTGGTGCTCTGCTGCAAACAAAAAGGCAGCTTTTGTGATATCGGTGCCTACACAAATAAAGAGGAGCTCAAGGTCAAAACCCTAAAACATTAAAAAGGAAAAATACCCCCCCCCCCCCATCCCCCAATAAAAGAGGAGGGAGTGACAGCAGAAACACTGCAACATAGCTTTTTGCTTGCACCAAAAAAAAATATAAACAAAAAAGATATAAACTTTGAGATATAGTTGCATTTGTTTGCTAGTTCCTTCTGAAAGTATAAATGCATTCCTACCTATACCTGCATATCACAGTACTGTGCATTACTGGAACACGTAAATTGAGAGCTCTACTGTATATAAAAAGGTGCATAGCAGTACCATTCATTCACACTAACACACTGTACAGTAGCTGCCAATGAACAGAAGCTCACCACAACACACATCATAGCAAAAAAGGGGCATATCTGTTAATTTGTCCATTGACCATCCATTGCATCATAATCATTTGGCTTCCTTAACACACATTAATGCACTTCACAATCTGCATTAAAAGATCATAGAATTGTTAATTGACCCCTTTGGTTTTCATTCGCTTGAGGGCAAAACACATGAACTGTAACCTAGAGCCCTGCCGGCTGAAAGGTTAGAATGACAAATTATGTGGATCAATCCATTCAGTATTTAATGCAGGCAATCAATATTTGCATAACCTGACTCTGGAGGAGATGCTGCATAATATTTTTCTGCATTCTGTCATGATGAAGCAGATTACTTTGGAAATTCAAACCAATTACCGAGTACAACTGCAGGTAGATTATGTTCTATTTTAGTGTTCACACCATGGAGAATCACTATTTCTACATGTCCTGGTGACCACTGCCAACAAAACTGGAAGGGAGGGAACAATTCTCAAGTTTTAGCAGTTACTAGAACATGAAGAGCAGGAAAATCTTTCAGCAAGAGGCGGCAGTTCTGGCAAAAATTGGTGGTTATTTAACCACTTGACCTCCAGAGGATTTACCCCCCTTAACCACTTCCAGACTGGACACTTTTACCCCCTTCCTGACCAGGGCAATTTTCAGCTTTTAGCGCTATCACACTTTGAATGACAATTGCGCGGTCATGCAACACTGTACCCAAATGAATTTTTTACCATTTTTTTGAGATAGATAAAGCTTTATTTTGGTGGTATTTATTCACCATTGGGATTTGTATTTTTTTTGCTATGTAAATGAAATGTCCAAAAATTTTGAAAAAAAAGTGGTTTTTTTATAAAATTTTGCAAATAAATAATATTTCATCATAAATCTTAGCCAAAATTTATTCCGTTATCTTTTTAGTAAAAAAAAAAATCCAAATTAGTTTATAAGCAAAAATTATAATTTTT
The DNA here is from genome assembly GCF_062004578.1 of Staurois parvus. Classification (NCBI taxonomy): domain Eukaryota; kingdom Metazoa; phylum Chordata; class Amphibia; order Anura; family Ranidae; genus Staurois; species Staurois parvus. The sequence continues at coordinate 6,935,662 of NW_028318013.1, forward strand.
AAACATTTTTTTTACATTTTTATATTTTTTTTTTATTTTTATTTTTTTTTACATACTGTCACCCTAGCAGTACAGTGTCACCATGGTGACACTGTACTACTTGTGAGGGGTGATGAAGATTTTTTTTTTTTTACACTGATTGCTTTTACACCCATATAGGATGTAAAAGCAATCATTTCTCTTTCTCTCTGTGTGCATTCTTACACTCATTGAGAAGAACTGAGTGAGCTGTGATTGGTCACAGCTTGTCACATGGTACAAGGCTTTTGTGAATAGCCTTGTACCATGTGACCTCTGTGATCATTCACAGATTTCACACATAGTAAGCAATGATGTCAGAAGTGACATCTTGCTTACTACTTTGCATGTGATCACTGATTGGCCAATCAGTGATCATATGATCGGGACCTCGTACAGAGGTCCCGTCCGACGATCGGTGTTTCACTGTGTCCGGAGGACACAGCGGGCACCGGATCGCGGTGCTGCGCTTCCAGGGAGCGCGCACAAGCAGGGTGCAGGGAGGCCGTTTATGGACGGCCACCGGACCCTGCAGTGCCACCGTCCGGCCGTTTATATACAACGGCCGGTCGGGAAGTGGTTAATGACCAGGCCTCTTTTTGCTACTCGGCGCTGCACTAATTCAACTGATAATTGCGCGGTCATGCAATGCTGCACTCAAACGAAATTTACATCCTTTTTTTCACACAAATAGAGCTTTCTTTTGGTGGTATTTGATCACCTGTGTGCTTTTTATTTTTCACGCTATAAACAAAAAAAGGCCAAAAATTTTGAAGAAAAACAATATTTTTTATTTCAGCTATAACAAATATATAGTAAACTCAAAGTTAGTTATAAATTTAGGCCAAAATGTATTCTGCTACATGTTTTTGGTAAAAAAAAATCCCAATAAGTGTATATTGATTGCTTTGTGTGAAAGTTATAGCGTCTACAAGCTATGGTATAGATACTAGAATTTACGCCATTTTTTTGCTATACAGCACTGCGCTAGTTTAACGGACAATTGCGCGGTCATGCAAAATGGTACATAAATGAAACTTACACCCTTTTTTTCCCACAAATTGAGCTTTCTTTCGGTGGTATTTGATGGCCTGTGCGGTTTTTATTTTTTGCGCTATAAAAAAAAAAAAAGTGCTGACAATTTTGAGGGAAAAAAAACAATATTTTGTACTATTTGCTATAAAACATGTCCAGTAAAAAAAAATTTAAAAACCAAAATTTAGTCATAAATTTCTGCCAAAATGCATTCTGCGACATGTCTTTGCTAAAAAAAAACCCAATACGTGTAAATTAATTGGTTTACGTGAAAGTTATAGCATTTACAAATGGCGGGAAAGATACTGGGATTTTTAGGTTTTTTTTATACGAATAATGGCGGCGATCAGCGACTTATGGCGGCGATCAGTGACTTATGGCGGGACTGCGGCGGACATTCTGACATTGGGGGCTACTGACTTGGGGTCACTGATATCCCCAGTGACACCAACACAGTGATCAGTGCAAAAAAAAAAAAAAACACTGTACTAATGGCACTGGGGAGAAAGGGGTTAAGTTTATTATTCAGGGAAAGGGTTAACTGTGTGAGGGAAGTGTTTTACTAGGGGGTGGGGGTGTGTACTACAGGGAACACCGCTGATCGGGAGAGAGAAACTCTCATCCGACTGTGACCCGGCGACTGACATCCGCGGCTGTGACCGGAGGGACAGGTAGGGCGGCGGCGCGCCTCCTACCTGTTTTAAAAACACACGGTTTAAAATGTGTTTTTGCCCAGCCGTGCCGCCCTGCCGCCGTATTTATACAGTGGCTGGGCGGCATGTGGTTAACTCACTTTGGAGATATTTCCTTTCATCTATGGTTATGTCTGGAGGGGAAGCAGTGAAGGGAAATCTCTTGAATGGGACACAAGTGGCACAAAGCTTGACAGGGGTTTTAACCATTCTCTACTCAAAAAAAAAAAAAAAAAAAAAAGTCTTACTATATATGGATATTTTTTTTTTTTACTATATAAAAGATAATTTTTTTTATGTTCTGTGATATATGAATTTGCACAGGGGCTCATCAGGCTTAACTAGTTGTCTTCATGTACCGTAAACTGAAATTTTGTGGAGCGCAGCCATTTAGAATTTTTGAATATCCCTTCAAGTGCCGTTGTTGCCACAGTACTGTTGGTTCAAAACGGGGCAAGCATGATCTCTACCCATTGTTCGAAAAATGTAGTCACCAATTAATCCATTGTGGTGTTGCACTTCTCTTTAAGTTAACAGTATTATTTCTCCTCAGTGTAAAGCTTAGTACACATACTATCAGTTTTTTCCCCCTTTCATTCAACCCAGTGTTCATACAGGGATCTCCCCCATTGCCACAGTACTGTTGTGTTCTTACAAGGAGAACCCCCCCCCCCACCAAATCGGCAGACTTTGTTCAGTCATGCCCCTTCGACAGAAGCCGGGCATTCGGCTGTCTTCTGTCAGACCGGCTGTCGTACACACGGGCCGAGTGTTGGCAGATTTCTATTGAAACCATGGGTGTGATAATGAACTGGAAATAATTTTTTAATCTATTGTTACCCAATTAGAGAACAAATCAGAAGCAAATTCATCTTGTGCCAGTAACAAATTTGAAGAATTTTGGACAAGATAAAAATCATAATATCCTTATTTGTAAACTACACATTTGTTAACCTGAACAAATAAAGCCTTTTTGCACGCTACACATCACACATTAAAAATGAGCTGTCATAAAACAGGTTTACACTGACAAAATCCAATTAAAGTCTAAAGGTTATCAGGATGACTTGCCTTTATCTATAAATGAATTTGTCATGTATAAAGACTGCTATGTTTTGTTCCTAATGAAAATAATGGATTCCATTAGGTCTTTCCAACTTTATCTACCACAGACCATGCAGCTTTATGAGAAGAAGACCTTAGAATATCTTTTAAAAAGGTATAGGACACCATTGTGTTAGTCACCCACATCCAGTGCCTATTTTAGCATTAAAAAAAAAAAAAAAAGAGGAGTTCACGTTCTTTCCATGATCCACTAATCATATCCTTATTCATAGATCAAATCTACTGTAGTTAGTAAGATGTTTTATCTTTTCTGCTAGTTATGTTCATTATCTTAATTTTCTTTTACTTTTTGAGCCCACCTCATTTGCTGGCTGGAAGAAATACAGCATCATCCAGCCAGTGTGTCTCAACCACCTGGCCACGGCACTGCACTGAGTCATAACCTCCTAACATCCAGGCTGTGGCTATCTGCGGTGAAAGCTACTGTTGTGACAGTGGAAGCATGCACTAGGGCTTTGATATTCTCTGAATGAGGGTGGCTTTGTTTCCTCTCAATCAATCATATATTTTGCTTCCTTTATCAGGGAAGAAGTAGGAAGGTTCTTTTGTTTGGATATGAATAACATTTCCTGACATTTTGCAGTGCTTTAATGAGATTAATGTGCTTTAATGGGGTCTCTTTAATCACTCTGTTGAAAGGTTGAACCAAGACTAAATCTTACTAAAATGTTTTTCATCATGTGGATTACTATGAGTGAAGATGAAGCTTCCCCATCCTGGGTGGTGGCAAAAGAAATTTGAGCAAAAAAGCAAATACTATGGAATTTGCACCTGAGACTTGAGCATGAAATCTGTGAATAGAATTTTTACTGTCTGCCTTATAGAAGAGGCTCTCTCTGCATTGCCATTTTTGCTTTCGCCTGTTGCTTTAGAGAAGGAAGAACCACATTCCAATTTTTTTCTATAATGTTTGCTGATTATAACCATTTTTTTTATTTCTTGGTCGGCAGTCCACCCTTATGTTTTATGTATTTGTGAATCTGTTTTAGAATTATCCATATGGACAAAAGAAGAAGAAGAAGAAGCAGGGAAGCTGAGAGGCAATTGTGATGGATATGGTAAAATGCCTATTTGGTTTCCTATTGAATATATACATATTTCTATACATTTTATACATATCTACTTTTATACTTTAATACTTTTTTATATTTCTAAAATGTTTTGTATATATTGTGTGTATATTTTCTGCCTGCTGGGCTTTGTGGTACTTTAGGAAATCCTTGCTCGGGAGGTGTCTGCTCACATGCACCGACCCCCTCCCATCCTGCCAACTTGAGACAAAGACATATTTTTCTTTCTATAGATAGGACTTAGAAGAAGATCACGCCTATACTCTGAGGAAGATTGTTTTCATGTGGAAATGACCAATCAAAGACTAATAGAATGCTTATGCAGTGCTCACATGACTCTTGCATCATTTTGCATATATAAGCTCACTTTCTCATTGTAATAAACTAGAAGTGTTCATAGACTGAACTTGTGTGTCAGCGCGAGTCTCTTCCAGTGTGCGCACATTCCAAAGCTAGCTAGAATGATTAATTTGGACAGGAGCAGATAATCACCGTACATTTTAGTCCTTATCTAATTCAGCTGGTGCCGAAACCCGGGACTCCGGGTCATGAACCTACGGACAGCTGACCCAGAAGGAGAGCAATGCATCAAAGCGGACAGGACAGAGCCTGATCAACTCTGGAGCGCGGTAAGATATATTTTGCTATCTTGCCAGTGCTTATCCTGTCCTTGTTGATTCATTCCTGTGCCTAGTATGGGTGCTAAAGGTCACTAAAGGCAGGTAACATCGCTTGCCCGGAGTTTATTTAAACCTAACAGCATTGATTATCTGCTGCCTGCATTCTGTTTTATGTACTGTGCTTGTTTCTATGTGTCAGTCTTGAGGTGGACGTGGAGTGGAACTACTGAGGGTTTGACACATAATTTCTCTTGGGTGTGGTAACCTTGTGTGGTACCAAACAAGATGAGGTGTCGTGTAAGCATCAGGGTAGTGTGACAGCGGGTTGCCGTAGCCATGTGTGGGGTTATGAATGGTTACTCAGTGATCTGTACTCATAGCCCACCGAGATAGACTGCTATGTCATGTCCTAAATGTGTGTCTGCGAGTTAATGTTTGCCATTCATAACAGAAGGTTGAGGTTTGTTAAGGGTTAAGGAAAGTCAATTCAGCAGATAGAAGTGGAGGAGATGGTTTAGCAGATGATAAGACCGGAGACAGGAATGTGAGCTGGTTGGAGGGAGGGGGAGCAGTATGTGAAGAGATTAGTTAAGTTAGCGAAAGTATGTGGAATTACAGATAAGGGGGGTCGTTTACAGCCGGTAGAATGGGGGAAAAAAAAGAAAAAAGGTGTCTTAGTTGACAACAACCTGCTGAAGACAGCAGAAGCTTGGTATAATGTAGCCATGGTTATCCACAAAGAGCAGTGGACAGAACAGGTATTGCAACAGGAAAAAAAAAAAAACTGTTTGTGTTAAATATTGAAAAGGAACACCCACCGCCCTTTCCCTGCCCTTCCAGTTCCGTCCCAGCCCAGTGCACTTCCTGACAGCAGCCATCTTGCTGCACCTGCATTGTCATTTCCTGCCCAGCCCAGTGCACTGACGGCAGCCATCTTGCTGCACCTGCATTGTCACTTTCTGTCCAGCCCAGTACACTTCCTGGAGGCGGCCATTTTGGTACACAAAATCAGATATATGCCTCGAGTGATATATATGCCTCTACCCAGTGTGTCCGGTCTTACAAGCCGATGGTACATTCTACGTACCGCCGGATGTGCCGTGTGTCCCCACCATGCCAATCCTAGACCCTGACACGACCGATGGCTCTGCAAGAGATAATTTTGTCCCCAATAGACCAAAAGGAAGCAAACATTTGTATTTAGAGTCAACCTGGTCAGACATATCTTTTTTGGATGAGGAGGCTGCAGGTCCGGAACTTCCTACGCTATCTGCATATGCTTCTCCAGATGCCCCTCTTAGGCCACAGGCGACAGGAAGGACTCCTCAGGCAGGAAGAGTCCACACCCCGGAAGATGCACCAGTGCTGTATGTCATTGTTACTCCATCCCAGGCTTCTTCCCTGGTGACCACATTGCCAGACCCCGAAAAGCAGCCCATGCCCTTTTATCACAGGATGGCTCAGATCCAAAAGACATACTCGGCAGCCTGGAGAGACCTAGTCAGCCTTTGTGAGATAGAGGCAGGAGACTCATACTGGCCAATAATGGCATGAAGCCTTAACGACACCTGGATTGTCGATGACAAAGCCTTCTCCTCTGGAGTGGAACTTTGTACCCAACTGTATGACTGCGCCAAAGAAAGACTGGCCGATCAAGCCACTCCATGCCTTTCTTGGCCTCAAATCCTACTGCAGGTCATGGATTCCTGATGCTTCTTGGTTTATGCAACTACTCTACGATGCTCTCAAGTCTGGGCCCTTCCATCTGTCCTCAGAGACCGTCTCCAACTTCTTGGCTCTAAAATGCTTACTTTCTTCAGCCCAAGCCCTAGGTCTACCAGACAACGAGAAACCTTTCAAACTGTTTGTGTGTGAATGCCAAAAGGCCATGCCACAGGAGTATTTGGTCCAGTCCCATGGCAACCGCCTACGACCCATAGGCTACTACTCATGCCATTTAGACCCAATGGCTAGAGGAGCACCCTCGTGTCTGCAAGCAGTTTTCGCTGCTCAAGCTCTGCTGAATAAGACCTCCGATATCGTTCTTGGACATGAACTTGTCCTCCTGGCGCCGCATGACATTGCTGCCATTTTAAACCAAGCCCAACCTAAACATTTGTCCACAGCGAGGCATCTTAGACTACAGTGTTCCCTCCAACTTCCTGATAACGTCACTCTCCTACGTTGCCAAACCCTGAACCTGGCCACTCTCCTCCCAATTGCTGAGGGGGTAATGAAGAAAGTGGAGAGGATAATGGAGCCACTGAGCCTCATAATGGTCTTGAAGTGATGAAAATGGAAACCTTCCACCTCCCCACACTGAGTGAAATACCTCTACAGGACCCAGACTTCACCACCTTTGTTGATGGTTCCAGATATGCAGATGATGGAGGCAAATATCATACAGGATTTGTGGTAACTACTGCAGATACAGTCCTACAGGCAAGAGCCCTATAGCCAGCAATATCTGCACAGGGAGCTGAACTTCAAGCACTCACAACAGCATGCCGGATGGCGGAAGGAAAAAGGGCCAATATCTACTCTACACAGACTCCAGATACGCCTTTGGGGTGGCCCATGACTTCAAACCCATATAGAAGGCAAGAGGATTTATGACTGCGGCAGGTACGCCCATAAGACATGGAGCAGCCATTGGACGATTGATGGAAGCACTCCTTCTACCCACTGAAGTGGCTATTCTGAAGGTAAAAGCTCACGGGAAACTAAACTCCCCAGAAGCCAAAGGCAATAATCTGGCAGATTTGGCGGAAAAACGAGTGGCCATGGAACCAACAGAAATGGAAGGAGAGGTGACCGGAGTGTGGGAACCAATATTCAACCTACATACCTTACCTGTGGCTAGAAACTACCTCAAGGAACTCCAAGGAGCAGCAAGTCCAGAAGAAAAAGAAAGCTGGAGACGGAGAGGAGCTGTTCTCAAAAACAGTCTGTTTGAGTGCAACAAGAGGTTTTATTTACTCAGAAATATGTTTCCAGCTGTAGTCCAGTCGGCACACGGAGCAGCCCAACTGTCAAAGAACCTCATTAACTCTCTCAACAAGTACTATATAGCGCCTGGAATCACCACATTGAGGAACAATTTTTGCAGAATATGTGCCATCTGTGCAAAATGCAATCCTGGACGCACAGAGAAGACACCACAGAAACATTTGGCCAAAACCCTGTACCCCTTTCAAAGGATAAAAAATTTACCATATCCAGATGCCAAAGAGTGGACGGTTCGCGTATGCCCTAGTGGTGGTGGACATGTTTTCCAGTTGGCCAGTGGCCTTTGCTGTAACTAACATGACTGCTAAAACAACTGCGAAGAAACTCCTCACTGAGGTTGTATGCAGATATGGGCTTCCAGAGGTGATAGAGAGTGACCAGGGCCCCGCTTTTACAGCTTCAGTAACCAAAGAAATATGGGCGGCATTAGGAGTCACTCTGGCGTTCCATACCCCCTATCACCCCCAAAGTAGTGGAAAAGTAGAAAGAATGAATGGCACTCTGAAAGCCAGAATGCTAAAAATGGCCCAAGAGACTGGCATGAGTTGGCCAGACAGTCTGCCTATTGCCCTATTCAGTGTCAGATACACACCAATGGGAGAACATTCCCTATCCCCTTATGAGATTTTGTTTGGCTCAGCCCCCAGACTTGGTTGTTATTTTCCACAACAGTTGCAATTAGAATCTGATGTGTTAACTGATTATGTGACTGTATTATCACGTGAATTAACCCGTATCTATGTCCAAGTGTTTTCTTCCATTCCAGATCCTGAGTCAGATACAGGAACTCACAGCCTATTACCCGGAGATTGGGTATTAGTAAAGAAATTTGTGAGGAAACATTCCCTTGAGCCAAGATATGATGGTCCATTCCAAGGTCTGCTGACCACAGCCACTTCTGTCAAAGTAGCCGGGAAGAACACTTGGATACATGCCTCCCACTGCAAGAAAGTACCAACCCCTGAGGACAAGGCGTCATCTACACCATGACAACTATGTTGTATATCCTTTTTCTAATGAGTCTGACAGAGGCTTAACAGGTGGCTATCACCGAAAGAGGCGACACCACTATATTTTGGTACAACTCATCCAACACTCATGTAGTTATTTTCACCTTTGATTTCTGTAGTATAGATCCCATGTGGTGCTATGACCGTGATTCCATATGATCTTGACACAACGAGCATGTTCCGATGGTAGAGACCAGGTATATATATATGTGTTATGGATGATTACTGGAGACCAAAAGATTAGAACCAGATTGGAAGGGATTTGGACTGTTGAGTATGCTCTTGTAAAGGCCATTATACCTCTCCACATCCTAGCAGAAAATACTCATGACCCAATACCTGGCCGTTGGAGGAAGCGAAAAGCTCCTTCTGGTAGTTTTGACCCACATGTGTAGATAGATGCCACTGGAGTCCCAAGGGCGGTGCCTAATGAATTTAAAGCCAGGGACCAAGTAAAAGCAGGCTTCGAATCCCTGATTCCCATGATAACTGTTAATAAAAATGTAGATTGGTTAAATTACATATACTACAACCAACAGAGGTTTGTGAATTACACCAGGGATGCCCTCCAAGGAATCGTTGATCAGTTAGCCCCTACATGAAATTCCAGAATAGGATGGCTCTGGACATGATTTTTGCGGAAAAAGGAGGTGTCTGTAAAATGATAGAAGGAACCGGAACATGTTGTACATATATTCCTGACAATACTGGCCCAAATGGTAAGGTTACTCTGGCTATAAAGAAAATTTGAAGACCTGTCAGTTGAGTTGAAGAATTCAGGGATCACAGACCCGTGGGATCAATACTTCAGTTGGATGAGTGGGTGGCAAAAGATACTTGCCCAAATAGGGATAACTGTACTAATAATTCTAATTCTCCTGGCCCTGATTGTATGCTGTGTTATACTATGTGTGAGGAAATTGATGAGCAAAGCTGTAGACAACAGTACACCTACCTTCCTGAACCAGGAGCAAGAGGATCTCCTTATACCCCATTACGATCCCTCCCCACCAACAGTAATCACACAATTTTGTAGGGATAGCATCTGACTTCCTTATGAACAAAGTCTGTAGCACGGGGGGTGATGAAATAGTCATCACCTGTCTAACGTACAGCATAAAAGAGTTCCAAGGTACATAAGGACAGATGAGCTAGGTTTTATAGGGACAGAGTAAAAGAGAGTCATTATAAGGGGGGACTGTGATGGATATGGTAAAATGCCTATTTGGTTTCCTATTGAATATATACATATTTCTATACATTTTATACTTCTAAATATTTTGTATGAATATATATATATATATATATATATATATATATACAGTGGGGATCGAAAGTTTGGGCACCCCAGCTAAAAATTTGTATTAATGTGCATAAAGAAGCCAAGGAAAGATGTAAAAAATCTCCAAAAGGCATCAAATTACAGATTAGACATTCTTATAATATGTCAACAAAAGTTAGATTTTATTTCCATCATTTACACTTTCAAAATAACAGAAAACAAAAAAATGGCGTCTGCAAAAGTTTGGGCACCCTGCAGAATTTATAGCATGCACTGCCCCCTTTGCCAAACTGAGACCTGCCAGTGTCATGGATTGTTCTCAATCATCGTCTGGGAAGACCAGGTGATGTCAATCTCAAAGGTTTTAAATGCCCAGACTCATCTGACCTTGCCCCAACAATCAGCACCATGGGTTCTTCTAAGCAGTTGTCGAGAAAACTGAAACTGAAAATAGTGGACGCTCACAAAGCTGGAGAAGGCTATAAGAAGATAGCAAAGCGTTTTCAGATGTCAGTATCCTCTGTTCGGAATGTAATTAAGAAATGGCAGTCATCAGGAACAGTGGAAGTTAAAGCAAGATCTGGAAGACCAAGAAAAATATCAGACAGAACAGCTCACAGGATTGTGAGAAAAACAATTCAAAACCCACGTTTGACTGCATGATCCCTCCAGAAAGATCTGGCAGACACTGGAGTTGTGGTATACTATTCCACTATAAAGAGATACTTGTACAAATATGGTCTTCATGGTAGAGTCATCAGAAGAAAACCTCTTCTATGTCCTCACCACAAAAATCATCGTTTGAACTTTGCAAATGAACATATAGACAAGCCTAATGCATGTTGGAAACAAGTTCTGTGGACCGATGAGGTTAAAATTGAACTTTTTGGCCGGAATGAGCAAAGGTACGTTTGGAGAAGAAGGGGCACAGAATTTAATGAAAAGAACCTCTGTCCAACTGTTAAGCATGGGGTTGGATCAATCATGATTTGGGGTTGTGTTGCAGCCAGTGGCACAGGGAACATCTCATGAGTAGAAGGAAAAATGGATTCAATAAAATTTCAGCAAACTTTGGATGGTAACTTGATGCCATCTGTGAAAAAGCTGAAGTTAAAGAGAGGATGGCTTCTACAAATGGATAATGATCCTAAACACACCTTGAAATCCACGAGGGATTACATCAAGAGGCGTAAACTGAAGGTTTTGCCATGGCCTTCACAATCTCCTGACCTCAACATAATTGAAAATCTATGGATAGACCTTAAAAGAGCAGTGCGTGACAGACAGCCCAGAAATCTCAAAGAACTGGAAGACTTTTGTAAGGAAGAATGGGCAAAGATACCTCAAACAAGAATTGAAAGACTCTTGGCTGGCTACAAAAAGCGTTTACAAGCTGTGATACTTGCCAAAGGGGGCAGTACAAGATATTAACTCTGCAGGGTGCCCAAACTTTTGCAGACGCCATTGTTTTGTTTTCTGTTATTTTGAAAGTGTAAATGATGGAAATAAAATCTAACTTTTGTTGACATATTATAAGAATGTCTAATCTGTAATTTGATGCCTTTTGGAGATTTTTCCATCTTTCCTTGGCTTCTTTACGCACATTAATACAATTTTTTAGCTGGGGTGCCCAAACTTTCGATCCCCACTGTATATATATTTTGTGTGTATATTTTCTGCCAGCTGGGCTTTGTAGTACTTTAAGAAATCCTTGCTCGGAAGGGGTCTGCTCACATGCACCGACCCCCTCCCATCGTGCCAACTTGATACAAAAGACATATTTTTTCTTTCTATACATAAGACTTATAAGAAGATCACGCCTATACTCTGACGAAGATTGTTTTCGTGTGGAAATGACCAAAGACTAATATAATGCTTATGCAGCGCTCACATGACTCTTGCATCATTTTGCATATATAAGCTCACTTTCTCATTATAATAAACTAGAAGTGTTCATAGATTGAACTTGTGTGTCAGCGTGAGTCTCTTCCAGTGTGCGCACATTCCAAAGCTAGCTAGAATGATTAATTTGGACAGGAGCAGATAATCACTGGACATTTTAGTCCTCATCTAATTCACAATCAATAGACATCATGTAAAAAGGTATAAAACAGAAGGAATATCACTCATAATGCAGCAGAAAAGAAAATCACAGCACGAAGGACAAGCATGGAGACAGAGGATAAACGTATACTTAAGTTAGCAGTGGTGTGCTTCAGAGTGCAGAGCAACGAATATGCTCAGTAAATAAAAGCTCCATATGTTTAAGTCTACAGAGTAGTTAAGCCACACCTTCCTAGCATGAGGAGATGATGTAGTTCAGCCACAGGAAGGATGACAATGCAATCTTCAGTTGTACCAAGAAAAAAAAAAAATGGTAAGGCACATGTTTTTCTAAACAGATGTCAACATTGAAGACATGACTGACAGATCACAGAAACTTTTTCAGTTAAGAACCAAAAGTAATGAGTTCCCCCATAAAGCAATAAAACAAAAAGAATGCCAATTTGAGTTCAAGATAGAAAGCTATAGGGTGGTAAGTCCTGCTGCCATATGAGCGTACCAGAAAATATGTATTATAATATATACACTTGGGGACATATTTATAAAGCAGGGAATATGATGTTCACCAAACATCCAATATAGGTACATCCTCCTGGTGCTTGTTTTAAAGCGGTAAAAAAAAATTATATATATATATATATATATATATATATATATATATATATATATATATATATATATATATATATATATATATATATATATTACCCACATGCTCAATGAGTGAATAGGGTCCCAGGAAAGTCACCCAAAAAAAAAAAATCTAATTCTCTTCCTCAGGTGTATAGTACTTCACCACTTTATTTGAATTTCCTTCTTATCAGAAAAGCAGAACTCAAAATAGGGGGAGGTCAGCTAATGTTTTATCTCCCAAATCATCAGACTGTCAGCTACAATTAAAAAGGAAAAAAGGGGGTGGGGGGAATGCATATGACAAAGACTTGTAAATTATTATATAAACACTTGTGAACGAGGAATTAGGATATGGTGGGATGTTGCTACTCTGTTTGAATATCTTCAAGAAAAAAAAATTATCTCTAGGAGCCAGACAATTAGGAAAGTCCCCTATTTTGAAATGGACACTGAATTTATAAAGGGATGGAGTACAATTTCAGGTTTGATCAAAATTCCTTAGGAACAAGCAAGATTGTATCTACACTTGGCCTGTTGTACGTGCACATTATAGGAACAAAACAAAGTAATAGCAATAGAACTTCTAAAACTGGGTCAATTTCAAGAGGAAGTTCCACATCGACCTCTGTTGAGAAACATTTATGATGTCTGACCTTACTTCAAATTCAGGAACAGATACAGCTGAATGAAAGAGAAAGGACTTTTTCAAATGATTTGGGAGTGTGAGGAAAATACTAACTGAAAAAAGTTATTAAGGGAATAACAAAAGTAGAAGCACCAAAAACTAGGAGAGTGAGAATTAAAGTTAGAATTCAGTTATTTAACACAGCTGAAACTATGTTAAGCATAGGACAATACACAAGTTGACATTTGTAATGTTTTGAGTTTTTCAGACATTCAACTTTCACATGAACTAAAACTTTTGTTTAAAATGTTACTAAACCCACAACAGTAAAATCAGTCTGTATGTGCAGTAAAGCATGCTGGGTATACTCACTGTAACTACTCACTGAATCTAAAGGGGTTAATCCTCTGTATTGTGTAAAAAGGCTGTTAGATGCAGACTACTCTGATCCTCCCCTTCTACCAGTGTCCCCCTCTTATCTCCTGATAAGACACGTGTGGAGTCCCTCAGCACATGCTCAGTTTGGTGTGAATTGCTAGAGAGGTTTTTTTTTTTCTTGGGAAAGTGCATGTGATTATCACAGGGCCAATCAGCACTGTCCAGACAGACGTCTGGGTCTCTGCATCTTCCCAGAGCAGAAAGAAAACTCCTCCTAAAAGCTTTAACCAGTGCTCAGCTGGATACTGATAGAAGTCACAAGACTGCTCTAACTGCTGATGAGAAAAGATATTAAGCAGTTTATACTTACTAAAATAATTGCACTTCCATGTTCTGTGTACCATGGGAGACCAGATATATTGAAAACAAGGTCCTGAGTTTAGTAACACTTTAAGGGTTTTAATTATGCATGTTAAGTCAGTTTTATTTATTTGAATGTGCAATTTTTGTGACACTGTATGAACATTATAGACGTGTGGGGGAGGTGGGCACAGTTGAGGTTGGGGAAACTGTTCAGGCCCCATCCTCCACAACATCTTTGGGTGATGGGGAGGCATGGTGTGGATGTTTCTAAGCACATTGATATACTGGATAAACAAGGCATGATGTGAATGTTTCCATGCACATTGACATACTGGACACAAAGATTTGAATGCACAATCTCTGAACTGGGGTAGGATCCTGTGACTGATCAGACTCTCCCCCTTTAACAGATCATGTTACAAGCATTGAAATCAGTGAAAGAACTCTGATCAAGGGAGGAGAAAGAAAGAGGGGGCATGTAGGGACAGGGGTCAGACCATCTGCACTGCTGTTCTACCTGAAGACTGCAATTTAACAATTACAGAGATGGACGTGCAGAGACTCGGAAGAGGATAGACATCCCTGCAGTGAAGATTTCTCCAGGATCCAGTTGCCTGCACAATGTAGGACTGCAATACAGATTAGTGATGTGACTAAAGCGGTAGGGTTTTTTTTTTAAAGAATTTAAAATGTTAAACAAATACTGCCAGTTTTCCAATTAGGAAACTGGCAGTAAGTAGTACCAACTCTGAGCTTGTGTACAGAGGTACATCAGTATTTGCACTGAGGCATATCTGTCCCAGGAAGCCAATATAAATGTGACAGCTTCCCACTCAATACTCTATCCCTTTCATTTATCAGCTGGGAGAGTCCCTATCCAAAAGCTAAATGTAAAAAAAGGAGCCCGAGATACAGGTGATGTCATTACCCAAATATGGTAACGTCTAGGGTTGGGAAATGACTTGTCACTGGGTGGGTGGAACCTGATGGGGACCCAAACAGGTCTGCTTTACATTTGATTGACATCACACAGTGCTGGGAACTAGTCCCACTGTTCCTCATAACACTCCACCCACCCTAATAAAAAAAAAAAAACTCCTTAGCCATGCATCTGTCACTATGACAGACATAGTAGCCAGGGAGAGAGGGCAGGAATATACTAAGGAAGGAGTGTCCAATGTGGACACAGACAGATCCATGAATCAAGCACGAGTACCATCCTTTTCAGTTCTGCATCCCAATGGAATTCTAAAGGGTGTTTATTACATTCTTTGTGAATTCCCCACATTGCGGTAAATTTAAACTAATTACTACATTACTAGTATACATTGCTATACTTATTCCATTCAGTGATCTGGGAGAAATACTGAAGTAGGGAATTAAATTTGTTGCTAGGAAAATGCCACCACTTGACAGTATGTTGTTACCTAGATAATTTAGCAAATCATGAGGAAGTGAAAAGTAATTGGTTATCAATGAAAAGGTATGTATAGATGTGGAAGTCCAAAATGCTCAGACTGTGAATTTATTGAGCACCCACAGGAGATCAGGTCCCATTCTACAGATAATACAATTCACATGTTGATTAATAGTGTAACACTAGATTTTTGGTGTATGCGATTAACATTGACTCAGTGATCCATTATGTAGGTTGCACAAAAAGGAGGATGTGTGACAGAGATAATTTCCATGGAATAGGAAAAGAAGAAACCTAGCCAAACATTTAACTTCTGTACATGAGAATACAGAGTTGGCAAAGATTGTTTTGGATATTAAATACACAGATACCAAACAGGGTTGAACTGTGAATGGGATTTGTCCCACTATTATAGACTAGTGTGCAACATTCCTCATCACCATGATTTCTCCCTCTCCCACCACCTCCTATTTTTCCTCCCCCCACATAATTTCCTCATCCCTATTCTATCCCTCCTCCTACTTTCATCTGCTTTCCTTCCCACTCCCTTTCCTGCTCTTCTTCCTTCCTCTTTTATCCTTCCCTTTTTTGGTCTCTCCCTTCCCCTCTATCCTTTCTCCTACCTCCTTTTTCCCCCTTTTTGTTCCTTCCTTTGTCCCCCTTTCCTGATAAGATCTGCCAACTTATGAATAATATAAATATTATAATTGTTATACAGATTCTAGTTGGTCATCTGACATTAGGAGTTCCATAATATGACATTTATCTTCATCTCTAATATGTAATTAGATATTTAGGTGTACAATCTTAGTAAATCAGTTTGACACAGTCTCTCATCTGATGGTGCCTGTATAGTTCCAGTTCTAATGTTAATGTCACTTGGCAGAGCCAGAGAGTCGACACCAATGATCTTTTTAGATGTCTGTAAGGGTGGCATTCTGACCACCACTGTAAGGGGGGGGGCATTCCCTCAACTGACTAGCATTTTTCCAATGATCCCTAATAATTGTAACTGGGTTTGCCTGAGACCTAAAGAAAAAAATTTAAAAAAAAAAAAAAAAAAAAAAAAAACTTATGTTAAGGGTTTCTCCGGGGTGAAAAGGTTGCGAAATGCTGGTCTGGACACACATATTCTTAACACTGTGATTTTCTTTAGTTAATGTGAACCTAACAAAAGATTATATTCATATACCCACTCAGCAAAGGATAACTTGACTAGTATCCCACATATGATTTTTATTTTAAATTTATTTGGGCTATCTAGGTATATATAGAAACACCACCAATTGAAAGGTAAACTTAAAAAGGAGAAGTATAGCCCAAAGTTATTTTGGCTGTATTGCTTTCGGGGATCATGGCACTGCAGTTCGTTCTGCACTCCTGTGACCAGTTTTCAGCCGACATCAAGTTAAAGCCAGTGGACAATACAGAGCCGGTCAAGACTTTGAAAACAACTCTGACCATATGGTCAGGATCTGCCCAGATGCCTGGACCAGCAGCTGCACCGCTGGGAGACTGAGCCAGCTGCTCACTCCCATCCCCAGCCTGGCGCTCCAGTGAGCACTGCAGCTACAGAGCAGAGAGAAAGAGAAGGTGACTGACAGTCATGGTTCTCTGCTCAGAGTGGAGGGGAGAACTGACACTTATCAGCTGTGTTTGATCACTCAGTTCTGCAGAGCTGCAGGGGACAGATGCAACATCAGATCAATGTTGCATCCACCTAGGCGAGTATAAATGTTTTGGGGGTGTTATTATTTTAATTTTTTTTTACAAAGGCCATAATTCTCTTTCAGTATTGAAATTTAAACCTTGCATATTTGGTTGCTTATCTGGAGTCCAGCTTTATATCTATAGGAATAATATATATATATATATATATATATATATATATATATATATATATATATATATCTATATAGAAAAAGTAATTTCTTTTGAAGTATTAAAAAAAGAAAATCCAAATTATGAACAATGCATTTTTCCAACCTAAAAGCCAGGTGTGTAATGTAAAACTAAAACGTAGGCAAAACGGAAGATGCTACCTAGCATGAGCTATTGACGGGTCTTCGATTTCTCAGCCTAGTGTTTTACTACTCTGCACCTGCTGAAGGCTGTGGTCTCAAATGACCTTTTTTAAGTACATGTCAAGAGCTCCGAATTACGTGCACTGTATCTGCTAGAGCCAATTATCTAAAACCCTATGAATGCCCTCTGTAATCCCACACAGTTAGGTCAATAAAACCAGACCAGGAATATCAAAATAATAGGAACTTCTTATGGAGAATAAAAGGAGCATGCAAACAAATATTTTATACACAGAAAATCTTGCTTTAAAAAAAAAAAAAAAAAAAAAAAAAAAGTTTCATTCTAACTGATAAACATATTATCCCCAAGCATCTATGAAATGGAAAAAAAATGATAAAAAAGGCAAAAATGAAGAACTGCCCCTTTTTTATTTTAAGTGCCTCTGTTGCCAAACTAAAAATGTCACAATAAAATCTGTCAATGCAAAGAAAAATAGCAAAGCCCTATGCAGCTCCAATGAGGAGTATTCACCAGCTATAATTTCTTCAGAAACCAACACTTTATTTAATTTGTAAATGTATTCTTTGTTTTCCTTCTTTATCTTTTTCCCTCTACCTATATCCCAAAAGTTTTGTTTTGAATAATGTAATGGTAAAAACCCACACCTGTTTTATTAGTTGTTTTTCTTTTGGTTATTTTCCCTGTCTTGTTGGGAAATTCGCCCTTATTCCCTGTCCTGGAGACACAACAAGAAGTGAAAGGATATCTTTCTAAAGTAAGGGGGAAATTCCTCAGACAGACATCACCAGGACAGGTGTACTTGTTGGAAGATTTCTTTTAATCACCTTTTCCATTAAATATTTCTTTTAAACCTCCTTTTCCAGTGCAGAACTGTAAACTTTTGGATTCCTCACCTCTTTCCATCCTATTTTTTCCAAGACAAGCAGAGTTATTCTTCCCTGAAAGGACACATGGGTTATTTTCTAAAGCTAGAAAGTGCAAAAGCTGGTGCAGCTGTGTATGGTAGCTAATCAGCTTCTATCTTCAGCTTGTTCATTTAAGCTTTGATGAAATAACCTGGAAGCTAATTGGTTTCTACGTAGAGCTGAACCATATTTTGCACTCTCCGTTTTTAGTATATCAACCCCACAGACAGCATTGAAAACATAAGAGCCTCTAGTCTTTCCTTTTGTTATCCAAAACTAAAGCTTTAAATCTTGAGCCTAACCACTTGCCCTCCAGAGGATTTACCCCCCTTCCTGCCCAGGCCAATTTTCAGGTTTCAGTGCTCTCACACTTTGAATGACAATTGCGCAGTCATGCAACACTGTACCCACACTAAAATTTTATCATTTTGTTGTTCACACAACTAGATCTTTCTTTTGGTGGTATTTAATCACCACTGGGGTTTTTATTGTTTGCTAAATTAACAAAAAAAGACCAAAAATTGTGGGGGGGGGGGAACACATTTTTGTTTCTGTTATAAAAGTTTGCAAATAAATAATTGTTCTTCGTAAATTTAGGCAAAGATGTATTCTGCTACATTTCTTTGGTGAAAATAACCCAAATCAGTGTTTATTATTTAGTCTGTAAGCAAGTTATAGCGTTCACAAACTATGGGATATATCTGAAAATTGACCAATCCTGAAGTACTGACAGCCAATCTAATTTCTTGAGGCCCAAAAATGTCAGAACAGTACAGATATCCCCCAAATGACCCCTTTTTGCAAAGTACAGAGTCCTACGTATTTCATAAGAGGCATGGCGAGTTTTTTGAAGTTGTAACTTTGTCACTGACTGGTAGAAAAAGAAAACATTTTAATTTTTTTCGTCTTTTATGATTTTTTTTTTTTTTAACACACTGTGACCAGAGCCATATAATGTTACCATAGTAACATTGTACTACACTGGGGAAGGTATCAGGACTTTTTTTTTTTAATACATTATGATTGCTTATAAGTAACCATTTTACTGAATGAAATTGATTCAGTGTTTACTATTGTGGTTAGCTGTAACTGGCCACAGCTAACCACATGGTACAGAAGGGCTGTGATTGGCCCCGTCTGTACCATGTGTTCATTATGACTAAATCACAGAGATCAAACACAATAGTACACAATGGATGGCATGAATGAACAACATTCATTGTGTACAATTGTCAAGTGATCTGCTGTGATTGGTCACAGCAATCACAAGGTACCAGCAGCAGCTGACACACCGGTCAGTCATGATCCGGGGGACACAGCAGGTGACAAATCTCGCCTCAGTGCGGTCCATCATATGATGTCCACCCAGAAGGGTGCATGTTCTGCCTGGCTGGGAAGTGGTTATTTATGCATTTACACAGCTTTTGGGACACAGTGAGGTAATTTTTTTTTGTAAGGTATAAAAAAGGTGGAGGTACGCTTTATTACCACTTTTGCCAGCTACACTTTCTTAAACTGAAGACAAAGGCTGCATAATAGGCTCCAAATTTTTCCTAAGACCAGGCACAAGGTACATAAGCCCTACATGTCCTCAGGCGAAACAACGTTTGCCAACTTTTTATGAAAGCCTTACACATGGAGGAGTCCATTTAATCCTCAATTTTGATTTCTGACTATAAATGGAAGAAAAGAAAAAAAAAAGGACTCCCTGCAGCAGTGCCAGGAGAAGTTGGCAAACTGAGTGAGAACGGGGACTGGGCAAATAGCAGCACAGCAAAATGTATGCAACGTTTGTGGTATGCACTGAAATAGCACCAACAGTTGTGGTACACTGCAGTATACTAAAATTTTTAAAATCTGTGCTCAAATATGGTTTAACTGTGACAGGAAAAAATGCCCCTGCTTTGGTGATGTCTCTGGAAGAAAATAAAATGCTCCTGCATCAGTGGTATCAAAATAAAAAAAAAAAAAAAAAAAAAAAGATTGTCCCTAAATCAGTGGTGTCACTGGAAAAAAAAAATCCCTACATCTGTGGTGTCACTGAAAGGGAAAACGTTCCTGGCATCAGTGGTGTTAGTGGAAGCAAAAAACTCCCAGCGTCAGTGGTAAGAGGAAAAGTGGTGCTGCATCAGTCTGAGTGGGGAAAAAAATGCCACTGCATCACTGGTGTCAGTCTGAGGAGGACTGATTGGCATCTATATCAGTGGGATGAAGGCAAAAAGGGGAGCTGGAAAGTTGGGTCTGAGGCAGGGGCGGACTGACCATTCGAGCACTCAGGCACTGCGCCCCTGTCAGTCCGCCCCTGCTCTGAGGGGTTCCTAGAAAAAGATCCAGGGGAAGGGGGATTCTAGGGAAGGAAAAGCCTGTAAGGGCTTGTTGAGATGTACAGTTATACTATTTGTCTTCTTATTACCAGTTTTAACCTGTGCTGTAGCCACATGCAATGCTTGAATGTATCACATGTGGCAATGGTACCTTTAGCTATAGCAACATTTGCCATGACTGTTTGCCATGACTGAAGCGTGTTTACAACCCTTCTTGTTCAGGGACAGTTAGGGGTGGTAAAAGTGCAGCTCATCTGCCTGCTTTTACAGCCAACCCATGAGAGCAAGCCGTAAGGCCGTGTGTACACCTAAAGCTTGGTGGGAAGGGAGGGGGGGTGTCAGGCAAAAAACAGACAGTTCAGCTGCAGTTTTACCAACCCCCAAGCTAAAAAGATGGGGGGGGGGGGGCACAGTTACAGATGGAGTGCAGTTCTCTGCGTGAGTGTGGTTTATGCTGGATTGTGAAGATGCAGTTGAACACAGCACCCTAATCATGGCTTCTCTGCTTTTTCACAGGTAAATTGCTGCTCTCATCTCCACTCTCAACTGTAACTTCAGCAACGCATAGACTTTCTGCAAATCTCAGAACAATTAGTGTATATATTTTGGTCTGTTTGTGGTGATTGATTCTCACCTCTTGCACTTCTTTTATTACTCTGGCCTGTCTTTGAGAAACATCCTCCCCCCTTCACGTGATCCTTATCAGTTCCTAGTTGGGGCGGAGAGGAGTTGCTCATTTGACCATCTCCCTATAAATTTAGACCAGATCAGGGGGGAGGGTTGGGAACAGTCACAGATGGAGTGCAGTTCTCTGCATGAGTGTGGTTTATGTTGGAGTGTGAAGATGCAGTTGAACACAGCACTTTAAAGCAGGATAACCCAAGCAGCAGGAAGATACAACAACGAACTCTACTGCACGCTGGATGGACTGCAAGCAAACACCCTGGGAAACATTTCCTACAAGTCTGATTCCCACTGCATTTTCCTTTTAATATGCCACCTCTACTCATCCTTTTCATATTACTATCCTGTGTTCCCAAAATCTCATCTCTTTACCCCTCTGCTCCACTGCAAAGTTTATACATCTCACCCTCACTGCTACCATCTCCCTACTACTGCTCTCATCACCTCCTGCTGATACTTTACTCACCTGCTGACCCAAACACCAGGACTGGAAGGCATGTGCACTTGTATACATCCCACTCCCATCTTACTTTCCTCACCCTCCTTCTCCCAACCTCTGGGAATATCTCCCCAAACCCTGGTCCTCCACTATTTCACCCCCATACCAGGCACCCTCTTTCCTCCGGGAATAGCCACAATCTGCTCAATTTAATATCACTCCCCGTGCTCCCAAAAACCACCCTCCCTTTTTCATGTGCACTCTGGAATGCCCACTCTGTCTGTAATAAGCTCACCTCTGTCCATGACCTTTTTGTCTCCCGCTCCCTTAACCAACTAGCAATTACAGAAACCTGGCTTCAAGCAGCAGATTCTTTTTCTCCCGCAGCATTTTCCTATGGAGGCCTTGTTTGGACCCAATCACCCAGACCCAGTGGTCAGAAAGGAGGTAGGGTTGGTTTGCTGCTATCCCCACTGAGCACCTTTCAAGTCCTCCCTAACCCTCCCTCTCTATCCTTCTTTCAAAACTCACTCCATTTGGCTGTTTCTCCCATTTCTCTGAGGATTGCAGTGATCCATCGTCCTCCTGGAACGGTGTCCCGCTTTCTTGATGATTTCTCTGCCTGGCTACCCTACTTTCTCTCCTCTGAACTACCCACGATCATTCTTGGAGATTTTAATATCCCCAATAATGTGAACAACCCGGCTACATCCTGACTCTTCAACCCAACCTCATTTTTTGCCTTAGCACAATGGACACAGTCCTCCACTCACTCTGATGGGAATACATTAGACCTTGTTTTCCCCCCATCGTTGCACTCCCTATAACCTCACAAACACCCCCTTTCCTCTCTCTGATCATAATCTCATCACCTTCACAGTGTCCTCATCTTCAAACACCTATCCCTCCAAGCAGCAAACAATCACCCGCAGAAACCTTCACCACTTGAACCCTTCTCCTTTCCACTCTGCAACTGACCACCTCTATGACAGAATCTCTCTCCTATCCTGCCCTGACCTGGCCACTGCTGTCTACAACAGTTCGCTTTCATCCACACTATACGCACTTGCTCCTCTAACAACACGAAGCATCAGGCCCGACCATTACAACCTTGGCAGACGGACAACACCAAAAATCTTAAACGACATAGTCATGTTCTGGAGCGATTGTGACATAAAACCAAGTCTCACCAAGCTTTCATCCTATATAAATCTGCTCTCTTAACATACAATTCCTCCGTCCATGCTGCCAAACAAGCCTACTTTGTCACTATCAATAGCTTATCATCCACGCCTCGTCGTCTCTTCTCCACTTTTAACTCTACTTTCTCCACCTCCACCCAGCACATCACTCACTGGTTACGAGATTGCAAATCAACAAAAAACAAGATTGATGTAATTCGTAGGGGCATCTCCGCTACACAGACATTCATCCCACTTAGCATACCTTATACTAAACCTCCCTCAACACTTTCCTCTTTTGACCTTGCTACTACCGAAGAGGTCACTAATGTTTTCTCAGAAGCCAGTCTCACTACCTGCCCCCTGGATCCTGTCCCCTCAGAACTACTATGGTCACCCTCTTCTTCCATCCTATGCTCCCTCACTCACATCTTCAATCTCTCCCTCTCTAACGGTGCCTTCCCCTCCCCTCTAAAGTATGCACACATCACTACCATACTTAAAAAGCCCTCCCTGGACAACTTAAGGCCCATCTCCCTGCTCCTGTTTACCTCTTAACTCTTAGAACGCTTAGTCTACAATTGCCTGAGCTCCTACCTCACTGACAACAACCTTCTTGACCCTTTACAGTCTGGCTTTCGCTCATTACACTCCACTGAAACTGCACCAACTAAAACTCACTAAATGATCTACTAACTGCCAAAACCAATGGCCACTACTCTGTATTCTTACTACTTGACCTCTCTGCGGCTTTTGATACTGTTGACCATCCCCTCCTCCTCAAAAAACTCCACGCTCTTGGCTTCCGAGACTCTGTTCTCTCCTGCTTCTCCTCTTATCTATTGCAGCGCTTCTTCAGTGTTACCTAAAACTCTGGTGGCTCCACTCCCTCTTTCTGTAGGGGTCCCTCAAGGTTCTGTCCTTGGACCCCTTCTCTTCTCCATCTACACCTCCTCCCTTGGTCACTTGATAAACTCCCATGGCTTTAAGTACCATTTCTATGCTGATGACACACAAATCTATCTTTCTACTCCTCACCTCACCCCTTCAGTCTCCTCTTGCATTACTAATCTATTAAGTGACATATCGGCATGGATGTCACTCCACTTCCTCAAACTCAATCTTTCCAAAACTGAGCTCTTAGTATTCCCTCCAGCCCGTGCCCCCTCTCCTGACTTCTCCATCAAGATCAATAACACAACCATCAGTTCCTCCCCTCATACCAGGGTGCTAGGTGTAATCCTAGACTCCCATCTGTCCTTTCAGCCCCAAATCCAATAGCTGTCCTAATCTTGTAGGCTTCACCTCCGCAACATCTCCAAGATACGCTCATTCTTAACATCTGAAACCACTAAGCAACTTATTCACTCCCTGGTCATCTCTTGCCTTGACTATTGTAACTCCCTCCTAATTGGCCTACCTCATTGCAGGCTATCCCCTTTTCAGTCTATCATGAATGCTGCTGCCAGACTCATTCACCTTACTAACTGTTCTGTATCTGCCACCACTCTCTGCCAATCCCTCCACTGGCTTCCCATTGCTCAATGGATAAAATTCAAAACGTTAACAACATATAAAGCCATTTATAACTGCCACAAATTACATCACCAATCTTGTCTCCAAATATCACCCAAACTGTCTTCTCCGCTCCTTGCATGACCTCCTGCTCTCTAGGCTCACTTGTCTCCTCCTCCCATGCTCGTCTCCAGGACTTCTACAGAGTTTCCCCCATTCTCTGGAACTCTCTACCCCAATTTATCAGGCTATCGCCTACTCTGCTCACTTTTAGGATTTTAAGGTCCAACACAGTGGTACTATGTACTCACAGATCACAGCCCTGCAGATCATCCTACAGGTCACCTAAAAGTATGACGTGGCTAACATGGTCTGCATTGCTGTACAACAAAGATCTGACTGTTCCAGAGTGAAACATTTGCGATAGTAGGTGCAGATTTGGATGCCCAAATCCATCTCTACATTTTAGACAGGCAGTCACCTCAGACAGTCAAATCTCACAGATTCAAGAGATTCTCATCCTGGAAGTCATGTTACCTTGGCCATATAGCTTGTCCCTTCAAGATGCCACACATTCAAACCATAACTGTAAAGACTGGCACTAAATACCAGTCAGAAAATCCAGTTTCCTCCTCAACCTGCCTAGAGGAGAACCCTGGGTGACATTTAACCCTTCTCACACAGTGATAAGGCAATGCTATCCTGTTCTATCACAAGGGATGGTACACATACATTTTCATCCCTTGCCAAGGCACCTCTGTCCCAATTCTCAAGCCAGTAAACCCAATACTGATAGATCTACTGAGGACCCCCACCATACAGTTAGATTCACC
Source organism: Staurois parvus (assembly GCF_062004578.1). Classification (NCBI taxonomy): domain Eukaryota; kingdom Metazoa; phylum Chordata; class Amphibia; order Anura; family Ranidae; genus Staurois; species Staurois parvus. Next base: position 6,960,930 of record NW_028318013.1, read on the forward strand.
ACCAGATTCCATGGGAGACACCAAAAAAAAAAGAGAAACAATTTCAGAAAACATTGGAACATCTTGCTACAAAATCCCCATTTAAGAGATGTTATTCCCCCCAAACCCATCATCACTTACAAAAAAAAACCCCAATCTAAAGAACAAAGTAGCCCCCAGCAAATAAAAATCTGTTCAGTCCCAGCATGTACCCTCCCTATTCTCCACCCCCATCATAGTCATGTTCCAATGTCGTAAAGCTCCCTGTAAAACATGCCAATTTATCCAACATGGCTAAAAGGGCTTTCAGCACAAAAAGGGAAATATTACAAGTTCACTGAATTCTGCAATTGCTTATCCACATTTGTTGTCTACTACCTTAGTTGTCCCTGTGGTCTCTTGTACGTGAGACGGTACGTACCCTGCATTGCAGGTTTGGAGAACACCGTCGCCTAATTGAAGGTGGAAAGGATAAGCACAGTGTCCCCCACCATTTTGTGTACCCATAACAAATCCACAATGGGAATTCGGGTTTGGGTGGTCTGATCGTTAGTGGGATAGGGTCCTTATGCTCGAAGGCTGGAGAGTATATAGATTATTTCTTACAACCTTTGGTTGCGCCCACCCCAGCATATTTTAAGGATACTAAACAGATGCTAAATGAGATTAAGGACATAGTAACTACAGCTACCACTTTCCTTGTGACTGCAGATGTCTCTTCATTATATAGTAACATCAACCATGAAGATGGCATGGAAGCTACAGATTTTTACTTAAGCCAAGCCAAGAATATATCTACCACACATAAAAACTTCATTTTAGAATTATTCCAGTTTGCAATGATGAGTAATTATTTCTGGTTTAACAAACGGTACTACCTCCAGATAAAAGGCGTAGCCATGGGAGCTAAATTCGCTCCCAGTCTTGCAAACCTTTTTATGACTAGATGGGAGGAGGACATGATTTATGCTAGAGACTGGCCTGAACTATGTTTTTATAAGAGATGACAGCCTCTTCCTTTGGCAGAGAGAGGAACAGGCTCTCAATTTCTTCATTATACTCAACAATAATAATCTAAACATTGATCATTCATACACTTATAGCACATTAGAAATAAACTTTTTGGATTTGACGCTGATGAACATTGATGGCAAAATCCATACAAAATCATTTTTTAAGTTAACGGACCAAATAGTTATATTCCAGTCAACAGTTGCCATCACCCAACATGCCAAAAAGCCAGTTTATGGGAATCAGAAGAAATTGCACGGATTTGGATGCTTATCACACCCAGGCCAATATTTTAAAATCACGTTTCATTGAAAAGGGCTATGATGAAGCGACGCTGGTTGATTCTATGCAAAAAGTGGCAGACATGAGTAGAGAAGATATTCTCAAACCCAATGCCAAAAAAGAACACAATAAGTTTTGTCCATTCATTATAACTTTTTCCATTCAACACAGAGCCATTAGGAATATTATACGGCAAAACTGGAATGTCCTACAGGCCGACCAAGTTCTAGCACAAATCATACCAGAGAAACCGGAAGTCATTTTTAGAAAAGCTAAGACCTTGAGAAATCAACTTGCCCCGAACGCAGTGGATCCACGTGTACCCACATCACTGTTTGTAAATCTTAAGGGTTTTTTCCTTGCAACAGATGCGTTATCTGTTGCTGTAACAACATCAGGAAAACAAACATTTTCGTTTACTTCACATAATACAGGTAAAACCTACAACATAAAAAACTTCATATCGTGTAACAATCGCTAAGTGGTTTACCTATTAGAATGCCCCTGTCGAAACAATATGTGGGACGCACAAGAAGATTCAGAGATCAGGAAGCATTCAGAGATTCAGGGAGCATGTTTACAATATTAAAAAGGGTTTCAAAGAACACTCACTTTCTAAACACTACAGGCAACATCACAACAGAGACCCCACCTCTCTGAAATTTGTGGGAATAGATATCACACCCGATTGGCAAAGTACCTATAAAAAGCGGGCGGTCTCTCAGGCCGAAACAAAATGGATCTTTGAATTAGACTGCTTGTATCCAAAAGGCCTCAACAAAGACATCGACCTGAATTGCTTTATCGACAATAGCTGATGACTTTGAGTTGCCTCTTATTATCCCCCCTTTTTAGTATTTTTTGGTTTTAGCTATATATTATATACACATATGTTTTTTATATCTGTTTGACGTTTTTATATTTTTATGTTTTATCCCTGCTTTCTTACCATCATTATGCAAATTTGGTTTTTATGCATTTTTACTAATTTTTTTATTAATAATTTTTATAACTACATATATATCTTTTTTTATCATTGTTTTATCTATATCATAAATTTGAGCATATTCCTGTTTAGTATCCTATATGTATTTTCTAACTTTATTCAAGCAGCACTTACTATTTATTGTGCACAAGTTTTAATGCATGGTATTCTATTTTATGTCATTCTATTCATTTATATTTATCATCATTGTATAGCTCACTTACCTGAGTTTTTTTAATTATGTCCTTTTATTATGTTATTTATATTATGTATTTTTACTGACCTGCTTTAGAGTATTATATGCCCATTATCAACATAGTAGTATTTTTGGCATAGACCAGTTTTTGCACTATTTTTCCCATAGGGAATAATTATGTTTGGGCATTGTTTATCTTTCTGCTACGATTGTCCTAGTGACAGGGCGCCAGCCAATACACACTTACCAGACTATGACAAAATGGCACCCGCACATGCGCGTGGCCATTTACGTACTTCGGCAATATGGCACGGGTGAACCGCGCATGCGCCAGCTAATACATGATGGGCCGCATGTATCGCGCATGCGCGATTTACTGTAGAGCGGCGCGAATGCACTGCGCATGCGCCGGCATCTCTGGACCGTTTCCAGAGACATAGCATATAAATAGGATTGACACACGGCACAGGCATAATGGCTATCCCTTTCTGAGGAAGTGCAATTGCATGAAACGCGTCAAAGGGGCCATAATAGCGTGCTAACAGAAAACCCCTTGTCCGCCCCCGCCTGCAGGAATTCTAACATAGAAACTAAACTATGCGTTGCTACTGAAGCCTGGTCGCACCAAGCTCTAAAGCAACCCCAGACCCTTCCATAAATGGCCTGGGTCTCCTTCCTACTGGCCAGTAATGTTGCCACTACCCTGGGTGAAAAACCCTTCTCTAAGAGGAGCTGCCGCTCAGAAACCAGGCCGTTAACCTCAATCTTCCCACGCTGGGGCAAAGGACAGGCCCCTGCGTCAACAAATCTTCCCTTGGTGGCAACCCCCAGGGTGGACGAGAGGCTAAACTTCTTAGGGTCGCGAACCACGCCCGCCGCGGCCAGAAGGGAGCTATCAGAATTAACGAGGTCTCTTCTGTCCTGAACTTTCTTAGAACCAGGGGGAGCAAGGGAACCGGGGGGAAAGCGTAACACAGCTGGTAATCCCACCTCTGACCTAACGCGTCCACCGTTCTTGACCCATCCCCGTGGGATAGGGAGAAGAAGTTCGGGACCTTGTTGTTCCTCCCCGAGGCAAAAAGGATCTACGTCCGGGGATCCCCACCTCTGCACAATCTCCTGAAAGACCTCGGGGTTCAAAGCCCATTCTGACTCCCTGAGCCATGTCCTGCTCAGGAAATCTGCCTTCAGGTTTAGCTCCCCTTTTAAGTGTACTGCAGACAGGGATGCAAAGTTCACCTCTGCCCAGGACAACAGCGTTGCTGCTAGGGTTCCGAGGGCCTTGCTCCTTGTTCCTCCCTGCCTGTTTATATAAGCCACCGCCGTGGCATTGTCCGTCAGAACTCGCACGTGCTGGCCCCTGACCCTCATTTGAAAAGCGTGGAGAGCCTCCCCCACTGCCCTCAACTCCCTCCAATTTGAGGACTCGCCTTTCTGCGCTAGGGACCATTCCCCCTGAGCCACTAAGCCTACCAGGTGGGCTCCCCATCCCTTGGAGCTGGCATCTGTCGTGACCTCCCTGGACACCGGAAAGCACCACAACAGCCCCTGGGCTATGCTGGACGACCTCCTCCACCACCACAGAGACCTCTTCACACTGGGGGGAGCCAGGACCTGGTCTTCTAAGGAGTGAGCCCTCCTGTCCCAAATTCTCAGGACCCACAGCTGGAGGGGACGCATATGCAAGCCTGCCCACTGTACTGCTGGAATGGAAGCGGTTAATAATCCCAGTACTGACATGGGCTGCCTTATTGTTATTGACCTGCTCCCCTGCACCAATCTGATCCCTGCCTTTAACTTGGTAACCTTCTCCACAGTCAGGCTGGCCTTCTGACTTACTGAATTCAGAGTGTATCCTAAGTAAACCACTCTGAGAAGGCACCAGACAGGACTTCTCTAGATTCAAAATCCACCCTAGGTTTTCTAGATGGCCCCTCACTATATCCAGATTCTGCCGAAGGTGAGCCTCTGAATCTGCGAAGAGCAGCAGGTCGTCCAGATAGGCTATTACTGAAATCCCCTTCATGCGAATAGGAATCAGTGCCTCTGTCAGAACCTTGGTAAATATCCTTGGCGAGGAGGAAAGCCCGAATGGAAGAGCCCTGAACTGCCAATGTCGAATTCCTCCCTCTCCCCCTACTGCCAACCTGAGGAACCGCTGAGAAGGTTCCGCAATGGGCAAGTGCAGATAGGCGTCCTTCAAATCTATGGACGCCATGAAAGCACCTGGCGGGATTAGGGACCTGACTGTAAAGATGGAGTCCATGCGGAATCTCCGGTAGCACACTGACCTGTTTAGGGGTTTCAGGTTCAAAATCAGCCTGAACGCCCCAGACTGCTTTTGAACCAAGAACACATGGGAATAAACCCCCTTCCCCTGCTCCCTCTCCGGGACTTTGGTGATGACCCTTCGGTCCACTAGATCCTCCAAGGCGCCCATCAGGGCAGCGGCCTTCGCCGGATCCCTTGGACGGGTCCTCACAAGGAACTTCTCGGGTGTTCCTGTCAGCCGTCCGGTCCAACAATTCCTCCAATCCCGGGCCGAACAGGCAATCTCCTGTGAGGGGGATGCCGCACAATCTCACCTTCGAAGTGATGTCCCCCTGCCATGTCTTTAACCACAGCGCCCTTCTAGCTGCATTGGTCAGGGCAGCTGACCTCGCTCCCAGCCTCACCGACTGCGGAAGCGTCCACGATATATCCCACCCCTTGGAAAAGGGTCTCAAAAGAGGCCAAGATCTTTTCCTTGGGAGAGTCTGCCACAATATGGGCCTGCAATTGTGTAAGCCAGTATTCTAAGTTTCTGGCCACCACCGTCGTGGCCATGGCCGGCTTCAGGTTGTATAGGGTCGAATCCCAGGCCTTCCTAAGGAGAGATTCCGCCCTCCTGTCTAACAGATCCGGTAAGACCCCCATGTCCTCAAACGCTAGATCTGTCCTCCTAGTCGTTTGAGAAAAAGCCGCGTCTAGCTTAGGGGTCTTATTCCATACAGCCTCTGGGTCCTCACTAAATGGAAACCTCCTTCTCAACGCCTTGGAGAAGAACGGCTTCCTTTCCGGATCCTGCCACTCCTTCCTAATAGTCTCCACCAAAATGTCATGCACAGGAAATATTCTGTGCTTTTGCTCCTCCAACCCCTGATACATTTGGTCATGGAGAGATAAAGTTTTAACCTCCTTAATGTCCAGGGTATCGTATATAGCCCCCAGGAGCTCATCTACCTCCTCTAGGGTCAATTTGTACCGGGAGGGACCCCTGCCTTCCTCCGAGGGACCTTCCCCTGCAGATTCCTCCTCAGACTGGGAATCCCCCAATGGCCCATCCTCCTCTCCTGTTACGAGGGGTTCCCTGCTCCGACTTACTGAGGCTACCGGGGAGGGGCAGGTGTAGGTTGGGGAACGGCAAATCTTTCCATAAGGGATTTGAAGGAGTCGAAGGTACTAGCCAACTCCTTCACTGACCTGGCCAAGTCACCCTGTTCAGGCCTCTCCTCCCTCACTAACCCCTCTATACACGGGCCACAAAGAACCTTCCTCCAAGATTCCTTTGACATTTCCTTGCAGGATGGGCATCTCCGTTTAGGCTCCTGGTGTTTGAGCTTAGCCCGAGCCTTGCCCTGAAAAACATAAAAACAGGGGCAGGAGGGAAGCCTGACAACACCTAACCTCACACCAAGCCACCCCGTCCTCTTCCTTCCCGGCAGAGCCTAAGGACCTGCTCCAACCGCAGACCCACTGCTCTACCCTTTAAAACACCCTCACCACCCATGGGTCCGGGAATACCCCTGGAGCCAGGGGCCAACAGGTAGGGGAGGCCTCCTCTGAGGCACCTTACCTGTGACTGGCTGGTGCTGGCATCTCCTGGTCCCGGTGCCTCCGACATCCCGCTAGGAGGGTGGTCGCCTGGTGCTGGCCTGTCCCCCAGGCAGCTATGCACCGCACCGTCTCCCGGGGTGCGCGCCCACTGCACCGCAGCCCGCCCAGGGAGGATACGCAGCCGGACACTCCGGCCTTCACTCCTGGTTGCGCTGAGCCTCTCAGCCGGCTATCCAGCCCTCGGCTCCCCTGCCATCTGTGCGACAGCACCTTGCGCCTCCTCGTGTCTCCCCACCGGAGGAAACACCTGAACTGAGGTCAGAGGGGAGTGGAGATCTTTTATTTTAGGGTGGAGATGTTTCCTCAGATGGGGAGGAGCCGAGGTCTCAAGGTGCTGGCCTGAAAGACGAAAGGGGAAAAAATACAACACCATGGGCTATTTTTTGTTGACTCCCCCGTTAGCCAACGTTCATTCCTAGAGCCCACACTTCATGGCACAGGAGCCATTTCCATGTGTTGACACCAGTCCACCAGTTTAGAAGAGGACGCCAGTTCCGATGCGAGTTATCCTGCCCATTCACCTAAGAGGCCTCCATGGTGATACCCGGTGATTTATACCAAGGGAGACGACCGTTTGGCTGCCCAATACCCAGAGGGAGGAGAGTCCGTTAAGACGGCCCAGCTAATCCATCCCATGAAGGGGACCTCTGGGATATGCGTATTGAAAGATACACATCTGGTGAGTGCATATTCTATTTATCACCTCGCCACTGGAACGTGACGTCACTATCAACTCCTGTGCTTATCACCTGCCACAAACTATCACCAGTTTTATTATACTATAATTTTATTGATTTATGACTATCTTGACCTTTACATTTTACTATGAGTTATACCAGTATTAGTACGTATTCACTTTTTAGTGCTGCACTTTCTATTTATATATGGTCGAGGTAATACCCGTTGGTCTCTCTGAGGCGGAGCGCTTCCATAAACTCTGCCATAGGGAGACATTTTGGATACATGCCCTTGACACCCTATCCCCCACTGGACTTAATGAGGAGTTGGAAATTGCCACCATATTATAACCGTCTGCAGTTTTAACCCATGTGAGTCATCCTTCTCCATTGTTCATTCTCCCCCCTTGGCTCTGACATTTAGATATGCGTTACACCAGATTCTACCAGGTTTACCATCCATGTTGCACATGCACAGCACCACCTGCTGACAGACTCAATCGATCTCCTCTCTGGATCAGACACACATCTGGCTACAGACATCTCACCCTCTTACCCATGAGCCTGTTTTTATATTCTAAGATGTGAGTTACTACTTATCTTTCTATTAAAAACCTTCACAGTACACACTTAGAGGCGCTGTGTTTCTTTGTTTCTATCCCAATTGTCTCCTACATGGGCATCTTCCTTGCCTGTCATTACTTTTTCTCTATTTGCTGAAGGTGATGCTTGATTCCTGCCTCCACTAAAGACATTATATTTCCACCCCTTCTACACGGTCCAGGGTTCCAATAAGACGTACGCAAGTTCCCCCTGATCTCCCCCCCCCCCAGAGTATACTTAAAGCACAGGAAAACTTTCCCCAAAATACCCTCCTGTACCTGTAGGTGGCCTAGTCATGATACAATGATGTTTCTGTGTCCATCCTACACTAAGGGAAATCTTTCCCTAAATGAGCCTCCTGAACCTGTAGGGGGCCTACTTCCACTGTACTGAATATCTCTGCTGTGACTGGTAAGCCATCAGCCATCCCATTTCATGTTTCAGGTTCACCAACAGTCATGTAAAATTGACCATCAAGTCTACTGTTACATTGGTTGGCATCAATGGCAACTCAACCATCATAAACATCAGCAAAGCATTGCACTTTTCAACATTGTCAGAAATACCACTGCCAGAACTATTTTTTTCATCATTTGTCAGGGCAGAGTCTGCAGAGGAACCACATACAACAGATCAGTCGTCTCCCACTGCAACTGTACCCCTACTCCACTGGCACATGACACTCTGCCAACAACTGGCCAGACATCTTATTACATAAACCAACATTTGGGTCATTTACACTGGTTTCATCTGGCACCTCCACCAACACCAGCTTGTTTGGCACCACAACATTTTTAACTCTTTTGTGGGCCATAGACAAGACTGTCAACTCATCCTCACATGGCTCTTGAACCTTTTAAGGATATCTACTGTACTTGTTCTGTCTCTCCAATCTAAGCATTGAAAGTGTGATCTCTGTAACTTACAGTTGTGATGAGATAGCGATAACTCCAATCTTAGTTGAATACTACAGTCAGTGACTCAATCGGATGATATCTTGTAGATCTTGTGAAGTTTATTCCATAACCTGAGAGAATCTTACAACAATGAACATCTGATAGGTCAAAAGATTATAATGTGACCTGCTTCATGACATGAGGCTAGAAGCTGCAATGCATTTCTGGGAAAAGGGGTGGACTATATATACAGCATTAACTAAACAAGAGGAAAGGGAGGAGCAGAGACAATATAAAGAACACTTAAAAGCATATGACAGTCATGTGAAACATGACACTACTGCAGAAGCAAGCACACCCCAACTAAAAGTTGTTTGGCAGTACCTCCTTCTGACACAGAAGAAATGGTTTTCACCCCAGTGTTGCATGCAGAGACAACTTTCCATAGTGTTAATAATTCAGATACATTTATCCCAGTCTATTTTATCGGTGTTCCATTCTAAAAAAGGTACTGGGCATCACCAGCCCATCCATGGAGACACAGAAGAACAAAAGAGATACTGTGGGGAAGTGGAGCACTCAGAATGTGGTGCAGCTGTACATGGCAGCCAATCAGCTTCTAATGTCAGCTTTTTCACTTAAGTTTTGACAATAAAACCTGTCAGCTAATTGGTTTCTCTTCAGATCTGCACCAGATTTTGCACGCTCCAATTTTAGTAAAAATCCCCTTTTGCCCATTTAATTTTCAACCATATCAGATCGTGATATCACATTGTTAAACACAGCAGGTTCCATTATCAAAATCTTAGCACCAGGAGCCTGTCATTGTGTACTAAATGTATTGTGCATTCAGTTGTCAGTGTTCAATAACCAATTTTCACTTTTGGCATACAGCTTTAAAATATTTTTATTCCTCTGCGCAGACATAATCTCACCCACTAGGGCAGCACCAGCTGTCCTGTGTAATCCCTGGCACCGGCACACCCAGCTCCTTGGCTGTTTCCAGGGACACCTTTGCTGTCTTAAAACACTGTTGCTATGGGAGATGACAATTTTTCTTGGTGGTTACCCCTACCAGATTTCATTCAGTATTTGGTCTGCACGACACAGATGCATTCCTAGCAAGTAAACAATATGCTGACATTTTCATCAACAGTAATACATATCACACTTGCACCAGAATTTAACTTTTGCCTCCCCACTGCACAGGTAAAAAGGTAAGTCTCTCTCAACACAAACAGCTCCGATTTCAAGAGAACAGTCTTACTGCCAGTCTCCATAGTCACTGTTTTACCAGTATTTAACATGCTGCGTGCAGTTTTACTTACCACCTCAGTAGCTGTCACCAACTTCATTTGAGTGTGCTGGATTTGGGATGATTCTGTCAACACCTCTACTTCTCTTTGATCTATGATGTCACCCATGCGGCCATCGGGGAAAATAACAGCAGGCCGTCCATGCTCCTTCAGTCTCCAAGCAGGCATAACAGAAGCTTGCTTATTGTTGCCAGGAGCAACAGCAGACATTTTTTCACAGGAAACTGGACCAAAGCCTCTTGCCTTAAAGCCATCATCTGCTGTGTTATTCCGGAACCTAGAGGAAGCCATGATACCAAGACCCCCCCCCCCCCCCAATCATCATTTCAAGTGCAGTACCCTTTGACTATTCTTCAAGGAGATTCACAGAAAACTTTTTGGGAATGCTTAGTCACATCTACCCTACAGCTCCTCCTTCCTGGCAACACACTTTCTCTAGTTGATATGGGAGATGGCACTTTTCCAGCTGATGCTCACTGGCTGACCCAGAAATGGTGAAACCTCTCTCTTCACAACTCGGCTTTGCCACGATCCTCTATAAACAACATCTTGTCAGCAGACTTGAGGTCACTGGCATTGCTAAGGGCAACAACACTCCATTTGAGCTTTTGGTTAGCCTCTCACAGCAATCCAAGCAGGCTTTCCAGTAGCTGGGGTCACTGTGGCCAGCAAGGTTTTGCACTTATCTGCAACATTTGTTTGGTCACCTGTGGAGCTTCCACAGGCGATAATAATACTTCCAGCCATCAAATTCTCTTGATCATCTTTCAAAAATAGTCCTTTTTGAAACAATCCATACTTGCAGTTACTCCCCCGTATTAACCACAACACTTTTGCACAGCTCAGTAACAGAAACTGAGTGGTGTCTTTTTCATTGCTTCTAGTTTCTCTCCTGCAGTTTCTCCTCACAGATTGTGCAGTTTTATGTACAGAAATAGTTCATAGCACTTAGTGGGGACTCCAACACTTCCCAATGCAATCATCCACCATTTGTGGAAACCAGTCCAAGTGCAGTGCTTAAAGGGACACAGCCACTCATTAAAGGTTCTTTTTCAAGAGCTTTTCTTTCACACTTTCAAATAAAATAAGTTCAAAACAGCACATAGGATTCCCTTATGAGGTTTTTGTTTTTTCCAGAAATTCTCTTCTACAAAACAAATGCTCATCAGCTTCCAGGCTTACACTATCAGTGCCGCAGTTCTGACCCATACCTGTCTCCTCCAGTCTTCTCACACCACCTCCCTGCTTCACTGGCCCACACCCTAACTTCTGGACACAGACCTCCTCTCTCCCCCAGGTGGAGCTCTAATCACTAGCTGAGTCTCCAACAAAAGCCTCACTGACAGGGGCACAAGCAGTGTGTGGGTTGTCCACAAAATCTGGACGCAGGATTGGGGACTTCATCCCTTTCAAGTATATGCAAAGCCTATGGGCTCTAGGACTCAAACCAGGTTTTACCAGTTGCTGAGTAAATTGAAAAATCCAGTTTTCTCTGCCTGACACAAGAACCCTAGAGCCTCTCAACCTACCTGAATGAGAACTAGGGTTGCCACCTCATCCTCATCAGCCACAGAACCTTCAATGGTTCAATGGAGCTGTCTTTCAAAGCTACTTTCTGGAACCACCTGTTGGGGTTCAGACATGTACACACTATCAGGCCAACACACACATATGGATGTAGCCTTACAGCTGCAGATCAGCTTTAAAAGACAACAATGTATCAATGCAGAAGCATTCTACCCTTAGCTCAGGAATGTAACTTGTTACATTGACTAGAGGGAGATCGATGTGAAAGAGGGTACGCTAACAATGTTTTCATACTTTTACAATCGCCCTCAGGTGCAGTGTTAGGCTCCATTCACGTGTGACTCCAAAGTTGCACGATTTGATGCGACTTTACATTTTCTGGCACTCAAGTCACATCAAAGTAGTGCAGGAACCTATTCAAAATCACTGTGTCTTTAAGTTGCATACACTGGAATGGGTACCATTAAAAACAATGGGCTGCAACTTGTCATGTGGCTTTATGTGTTCAAAGTCACATGACAAGTCTAACAACTGTGAACAGAGCCTTAAGCTTGCCATACACGTGTAGATTTTTGGACGAGAATATTCGTATTATAAAAGTTGTACGAAAATTCTTTGAACATTCTGTGAATGGACTCCTAGATTGTAAGCTCAAAAGAGCAGGGCCCTCGTGTTTTGTTTTGTTACTGTATTGTCTCATGTTCTGTACCCCACTATAATGTACAGCGCTGAGCAAACCTTTTAGCGCTATATAAATACTGTATAATAATAATAATGGACAAATGTCATTAGAAAATTGTATTTTGCTTTTAACATTTGAGTTGAAAAGCAATGTAATTTCTCAACGATAACCACATATACTGGGAGAAAATTAATTTGATTGAGAAAAGTTCTCCTTCCTGCCCCTTCGAATTGTACCATCACTGCGGTCAAAAGCAAACATCGATTGGACCCCACTAACGATTAGAAAATCAAACGAACATTCTTGAAACAAAGATTCTCGAACGGAAATCTATACGTGTATGGCTCAATTCACACAGGTGTTTGTCACGATGCAAATCCCAGGGGGCAGGCAGGAAAAGGTGGCTACATTCACATATGGAGAATGAATGTAACCTTAGAACAGGACATCTGAGAACAGCAAAAAAAAATCTTGTATTTTAGAGATGAAGAAAAGGAAAAGAGAGATAGAGGGCACATTCTGTTTATATTTAGACATATTGCATTATGTATTTAATAGTTTAGTGTCACAGAGAGTAACTGAATTGGCACAAGAAGCCTCAAAGTATCTTTTCCTTTATAAACAGAAGAGGGTAAAATGATAGCTCCGTGTATTGGGTCATCTCACTGCTGGTATGGATTCTGGAACGTGAACTGTATGTGTTCTGGGGTAAGATATACAAGAAAGACCAATGGGTGTGGAGTTTTACTTTACTGGAGGCAAAATCCCCCATTTGAAAGTGAAAGTAGCTCTTAGCCTTAAAGTGCATGTACAGGCAAAACTTTTTTTTTAACCCCTTGGCGCCGGCGCCTCCCGGCCCTTTAAGGGTTTCATAACCCGGGAGGAGGGGCGGGGTTTGGGGGTCATGTGACACGCTGTCACGGCGGTCACATGATCGGGAAAGGTCCCGATCTTTTCTTTTGACAGCGTGTCACATGACCCCAAACCCCGCCCCTCCTCCCGGGTTATGAAACCCTTAAAGGGCCGGGAGGCGCCGGCGCCAAGGGGTTAAAAAAAAAGTGAGTACCGGACATGTGTGCTGGGAGCGTGCAGGGCACGCGCTCTCAGCACATATGGTTTTTTTTAATAGAACGCAAATGTGCGGCCGCTCAGCATCTAGGCCCAGATGCCGGGAAGCCGCACACTTGCGTTTGGCCGGCGCCAAGAGGTTAGGTTTTAGGTCGAGTAGGAAGGATTACAACCCTTTTTAATTTTCTATTCCTGTTTGTGTCCCTCTAGGGAGAGTCCGCCTAGGTTCACACCAATGCGGTGTGGAAAACGATTTGAATCCTGTGTGTTTCCCTCACCGCATTGCAATCACATCACGTTCCTGCGTTCTGGTGCGGGTGTCCATGATAAATTAATGACACTCCAAAACAGATCACAAAATGCTAACCGTAAGAACACCCATGAGATGTGATTCAGGTGCAAATTTAAAAAAGGGTTCTGCATCTTTTTGGTGTAGATGCAATGCAATTTGAGCCATACAAAATGTATGGCTCAAATCACACTGCACAGATATTTGCCTGTAATTTGCACAGCAATGTGGTGCGATTCCTGTGCAAATTACATGCAGTATCCCGCACCGCATAGTGTGAACCCGGTCTAAACTTTTCTATTTGTCCTGTTGGCTATTGTCATTGAAATAAAAAAATATGGAAACTCCAAAATATTACAGTTGTTTCAAGAACAGGAATAGATGGGAAATCTTCCAATGGGGACAATTGTTCTAAGAGTGAAATTCCTCTCACTTTGTAGAAACTTACTCTCACATTCTCTTCCCTCTCCAAGACAAGAAGTGAAGGGAAATCTCTGCAACAGGACACAGAGAACAAAAATAAAAAGACAGGGGTTTTTATCCATCACTACTCTATCCAAAACTGAAAAAAAAATTGGGTATATGTATACTTTGATATTATACTAGAAACTAGCAATGTTCCAGAATGGGAAATGTTTGGAATATTACAAAGATGCTAAAAAAAGTCTGTGCAGGCAGTACTATATGTGAAGGAGGGGAGGCTAAGGGTGTGTTAGTGGTCCGTGGTAGGGCAGGAATGTGAACATTATAATGGTCATCTGGATGTGTGCTTGAGCATTTATTCTTCATTAAATTATATCTGAGAGGAGGGATTGAACAAGAGTGAAGAAGAGCAAACGAGGGATGGAAGAATAGTCACTGGTAGTGTAATGCTGTACTCCAATGCTCTTTGGTATTTAAACAGTACTGGTTATGACAAGGACATCTCACTGCTGCCATTAACACTTGGGGGCAATCAAAGGGTTAACTGTGTGATGGGAGTGTTTTACTAGGGGGCAGGGGGGCATGTGCTTCACTGTTAAGCACACTGTTTGGGATGGCTGTGCTCAGCCATTCCGAGCAGTGTGCCCAAACTGACAGGGAGGAGAGCTGTTGGTAAACAATGCAGCCCTTCTCCCTGTTGGTGATCACTGGCAATCACCAGGTGCCAGCAGGATTTCACCAGCCGGGACCTGGTGATTGACACCCAGGGCTGCGATTGGCTGCGCCCCCTACCTGGAAATACAGAATCACATATTTATACTTGATTTTGCGCACAGGGCCCACCCTGCAGCAGTAAATGCACTGTGGACAGACCTTAAGCATTTAATGCACGTGATGACAAATTAGAAAGTTTATTATGAAGAGAGACACAGGCAAGGGACAGGCAGAAAAAGGATACTCATTCTCTCTCTGTAGAAAAGGAAAAATGTGTGCATAATGTATGTGTGCAAAAAGAATAAAAAAAGGGTGAGTAAAAGAATTAAAGTCTGTATGTTGCCCCGGTTTCCCCTTTCTTTGCCCCGCAGCAAGGCACACACATACACTTTGGCTCATTGTCTTCAATGACCAGTCTAGTAGATGTTTTGTTTTTGGAGTTTTACTGTAGAACTGGGGATAGGGATGGAGAATTGTAGTAGGATACTCCAAAATTAGAACTATTCACATTGAGGACATCTAAACTTATCTCTCAGTTGAGCAATGAAGAAGTCGCTGCTAAGAGCAGATAGCAGGCTTCCTTGGAACATATAGCAGCAAGTAGTTTTAGGAGTGAGCTAAGTCCCTTTAGCTGTAGTAATAGTAACAGGATTGAGCTCAGCAGGTACAGACCCGTTACGGCAGACTGTGATAATCTAGAAGTAACATCAACCGAGCAAAGTCCTTTGCAGTAGCATCAATTGGACAAGCTCTTCAGAACACTGGCCAGTGTTCCCTTTCTCAGACCCAAATTTGCAGGGCATTGATCTTGGAGGTGGAGAGATCCCAGATTCTTTTATAATGGAAAGCCATCCCTTTAGTGGAGGGCTGTGTAATAGATCCCCGAACACCACTAGTAATATCACAGAATGGGTGTAGACTGGGTGGAATTTCTGGGTCGGATACTAAGGCACAGAACCTTTCCTTTTCATTTTTATCAATATGGTAAAGTTTGGAAAGTTGGGCAGCTAGATAATAAAGGCCAAAATCTGGAAGGGCCGTGCCCCCCAGGAAGGTGGGATTGTTAAGTACATGCCATGCCAGTTTATGTCGGCTACTGCCCCAGACAAAGCATTTCAGGATCATGTCCATAGTCTTAATGTACCTAAGTGGGATGTAGACTGGGGAGTGCCAGGGTATATAGAGGATTTTAGGCAATAGGACCATCTTTACCAACCCAATTCTACCCATAACTCCCAATATGATCAAGGGGCATTTACTAGGTTTTGAAATTTAGCCTATGTCAGTGCAATATGGGTGCAGTGAAGAGGCTCTCAAAATGTATTCTCCCAGTCTCAGGTCCTTACAGAGGTAGGAACCTGCTGTTCCTTCTTTCTGGAAAAGAAGTGTAGTTGAACTACAGCTTGAAGAGGGAGGTGGGATCCTTGGAATGCTCTGTATAGTCCCTCTGCTGCAGTAGGTGGGGTAGTAATTCAGTCAACAATTCCAGACCTTGCTAATGTGGAGTAGTAAGGATATATGCAGTAGTGACTGGTATGGACTGCCACTACTGTGCATGCATTGGATATTGGCACCATGTTTTTTCCATCACAATATGATAGAGAGATGCTGCGCATGTGGGGTAGTGACAGTATGGACCAGTCACTACCATGCATGCATGGAATATTGCCAGCATATTTTTAACCACTCAAGTCCAGCCACTTTCACCCCCCTCCAGTCCGGACTAATTTTCAGCTTTCAGCACTATCACACTGAGTGACAATTGCGCGGTCATGAACACTGTACCCATATGAAATTTTTATTTTTTTTGAAACAGATAGAGCTTTCTTTTGGTGGTATTTGATCACCACTAGGTTTTCAAATTTTTTTGCTTTATAAATGAAAAAATACCCAAATTTTTTTGCTCAATTTATGTTATAAAATTTTTCAAATAAACAATATTTATTTATAAACTTAAAACAAATTGTATTCTGCTACATTTATGGGGTAAAAATAACCCAAAACAGTGTATATTTAGTCTGTGTGAAAGCTATAGAGTCTACAAACTATTGGATATATATTTGAAAATTGATCAATTGAGACCCTAAAATGCTGGATGCTGTTATGACGTATGGCAGTGATTAGGACACTGGTATAGGGTATGGTGATGACCATGACATTAGCATGAGGTATGGCGGTGATCAGTAAACTGGTATGGGGTATGGCAGTGATCAGGACACTGGTATGGTGTATGGTGGTTATCAGAACGCTGGTGTGACAGTGATCAGGACATTGGCCTGGCAGTGATCAGGATACTGATATGGCGTATGGGGTGATTAGGATACTGGTATGGGGTATGGCAGTGATCATGATGCTGGTATAGGGTATGGCTGTGGTCAGGACATTGCTATGGCATATGGCATTGATCAGGGTTCTGATATGGCATATGGCAGTAATCAGGATGCTGGTATGGCATGTTGTGGTAATCAGAGCATTGGTATGGGGTATGGCCATGTTAGTGTGTGCACTGGGACAGGTGACACCGCTGGCTGTCCTGTTTATTATTGATTACTATGGGCAGAGATCAGGAATACTTTGGGCTTCCACGGAGCATAAATTACGCTTCTAATTTCCAGACTACCTATCACACTTTTGAAGGCCCTGGAGCACCAAGACAATGAAAACACCCATAAAATTACCACATTTTGTAAAGCAAAAACCTCAATTTTTTATGAGGCATAATGAGTCTTTTGAACATCATTTTGAAAGAAAATGAAAACTTTTTTTTTTTTTTTACAGAATGTTGTACATTTATAAGACATTCCTAACACACAGCATTGAAATACTAAGGCATACACCCCCCCCCCAAAATATGTTCTGCTACTCCTCCTGAGTATGGTGACACCACATATGTGAGACTTTTTCACAGCCTAGCCACATAGAGAGGCCCAAAATCCAAGGAGCACCTGAAAGCAAGATAGGTGCATAAATTACATATCCAATTTCCAGACTACCTATCACATTTTTTGGAGGCCCTGGAGCAGGGACACAGCCATCATTCTGCTGTGCAGCCTTAAAGCCGTGCACAAGCCCAGAATCTGATAGGATGTATGGGTACATCCCAGCCGCCACTGCCATTTTTCAACATTGGTTTACCTATTGACCTTAAAAAAAAACAAAAAATAGCTAGTTTGCCTTCATTGACTTCAGTGAGGTTCTATGATAAGTTTGGGGTTCACAGACTTTTTGTTGGGTTTAATGAACCTAGCTTGAAGCAACCCAGGACAGATTTACTCACTTCTAGTCATGATGTAGCCTTTAAAGGCAAAAAGGTTCTCCTACAATAAAATGCAAAAGGGAAGTCATGAATGAAACCTTTAATTGCATCAAGGGTCTGAATAAGGTAGAGGTGAGGATGTGACCTCAAGCTAACAGGAAAGTTCAAAACTAATCTTAGAAAGTATTATTTTAATGAAAGAGTAGTTGATACTTTGAATAGACGTTCAGCGGAGGTAGTGAATCAGTCAACAGTAAGTGGATTCAAGCATGCTTGAGACAAACATAGATCTATACCCAGACCAAAAAAAAGTAAATAAATAAACATGTATAAATGTAAAAAAGGCAGCAAAAAAACCCCAAAAATGTGGCAGGCTTGATGGACCACTTGTTCTTTTTTTTTTTCTGCCATCACTCTTCTATGTTTCTATGTTTAAAGGTATAGTCCTCTTAACAGGAAATTCATAAATGTCAAGGTTTAGATAAAATTACAAAATTGTATTTATATGCATTACAAAACATTAAAATCATCATAAAATCAATCATAATTGGGACCTCCTAGGTCCCATCTACAACAAGGATAGGTTTACATCAGCATATACAGTATGTGTTGGTCAAAAACCTAACAACGCAAGTGTGAAATACAAAGTCCTGTGTATTAAGTAAGTTCATTGTGGATAAAGTCTTTCTCGACATGTTTCACGAAACCTCTCCAAAGTGAGAGGATTCCCTTTGGATTGCTCTGGTGTCACCTTTAATATATTGAATTTCCCTAAAGTCAGGGCCGATGCTTCCACTAGACAAACTAGGCAGCTGCACTTCCAAATAGGGGCACCTGGGCGCAGCGCAGGCTGGCATTCTGTCTGTGTGGGACACCACCACTTCATGAATGATCCTCCTTCAGGGGAGGGGAAGCAGAGGGGAAGAAGAAAGGAGAGAGGAAGATGCCGTGTGTCTTGGGCCAGTGTAGCAGCCGAGCTACCGCTCCTTCCAGTGTTACTTTCAGACTCAGTCCCTTACTGCAAGCCAGCTGGTGACTGCTGATCACTGTGGCATTCCAGCCTTTCTCTTCTCATTTATCAGAGGAGGCAGAGCTGTGCCTGCCGAGGAAGGTAATGCCTGATTCTGATGTTTTGTGTCTGTGTGAGTGTGAACCAGTCGACCATCCATCACATGTGCAATGTGTCAGTGAGTGATGACATCATGACGATCCCACAGCCTGCTCTTCTAGTGCCTGCTGATCTGTATCAGTGTTGGTGGTGGTGTGTTGTGTCTTATCTGTTACTGTGTGGGATCGTTCAGGTGTTTGCTCTGTGTGTGGGGGCTGGGCTGCCTGCTGCCACAGTGTTTTATTTCCCCCCCCCCCCATTGACTGGGTAATTCTAGCCTGGGTTCTGTCAGAGGTGTGGATCCATCATTCTCCACTCCCTGCAACTGTCACCTTGCCACTGTGAGCCAAAGATACAGTCCATCTGACACTGATCTTGTCTTTAATATTGGTGCTGGTGGCATCTTATGGCACTTACTTTTTGCAAATTAAAAGAAATTTAGCAGTTTCATGTTTTATTGATTTAATATTTTCAACTGTTTTTAAAAAATATTTATTTGGGGGGGACGCACAATATTCTAGCACTGGTCCTGACAATGAGGACAATATTGGGGACACACACAGCAAAAAAAAACTTGACAGTGGTTCTAACCCTCCACCACTCTATCCAAATCTAAAAAAACAAGTTTGCATTTAGAACTAAAAGTAACTTGCATTGGGAGGTTAATTTATGGTTAATTGACAAGTTTCTTGCTTCAGAGCTAGGAGTTTATAGGGCCATAAACAATTTCTATTTGAAGAGATTTATTCTCTTATTCTTCTGATGCACAAAGCAAAAATCCAAACAAATGACAAAACATAGTTTACAAGGTCACTGTAGGAATCAGCCTTCTGTGTGGTACTATAAACACTGAGAAATGCAGAGAAGATTGAGAGTGAAAGGTTCAGATGTGTTTCCATAAACACCGAGAAATAAGGAGAAGGTTGATCAAGGCCAATATTAACATTAAAATATTAAATAACAAATCTGCAAGTCTATGCAGTGATGCATGTATAATTAATGCCAAGGGTTACTTTGAAGGTCACCATTTCCAAAGGTGAAATAGGGGAGCTGGAGTGTGCATCTGCCAGAGACGTGAAATGCTTTCTGCAACTATTAACATTCTCTTTTCTGGAATGCTGCATGACATATAAATGAAACCTTTCATCATCTAACCACCTGTAAACATTTTTTGGTCTTTTTTGTAACCTGACAAGTTTGTTAATGCAGTTTTTTTTATTCCTCTATATTGTTTATATTTTTGAATATTACTGGGTTTGCAGGTATGGGTATTAAAGGAGAATATGAGGGTGATGAGGAAAAGGTAAAAATTAAAGGTGATCTCCACCTACCAAAATAATCAATCCCTTCCTCCTGGCTCTTGTCAATGTTCAACTTTATTTTTTCTTTTTGTGTCCTGTATAAAAGCAAAAATTTAAATTTGAAGTATCATTCATGTTATTGTACCATCTTCAACACACAAGTCCATGGGCAAGGATTACAATGGCACAAACATAAAGTGAGGCCTGTGTGTGCCATTCATGGACTACATCTCTGAGCAAGCTTGGTGGAGCCCTTTGCTTCTCTTTTGCTGGAAGACACATGTCATATGGGGTTACAGGTTATGGAGCTGTGTTCCCCACATCCTGTCCACTCACACCCACTGTTAACTGTCTTACATTATACGGAGCCTGGGTCATGTGCTCTCCAGTTACAAATTATTGCTGCAGAGAGTCTCTTTTGGACTATACACTATGGAAATCTAGTATGAGAGCCGACGGAGAGGTAGTTAATTCAGCTGATGTGGAGAAGGATGCATCTAAGTTACTGTTCCACAAAGAGTTTCAGAGCGCAGAATTCAGAAGTACATATGTTATTGTGGCACTGGAAACCGCAGATAGAGAGTAGAATAGTGAAGAAGAGGAACAAGACTTTTTCAATGTAAAACTCTCAGCTGCACAGCTAGATTAAGTTGATTCAAGAACAGATTAACCATTTCCAGTATGAAAAGCCTGGCGTTTAAGAATAAAGGTCTATCGTTTTCAATCACCAGTGAGATACAGTAAGAGGCTACCAACTACATAGATAATTGTTCTGTCCTCGCTGCATGTTTTCCTGTAACTTGACATGCAACTAAACCTTTCTATTCTGCAATAAGCTAGACTAAATGTAATCTTGAGGCTTTATTAACAAAACAGGGTAGGGTGAAA
The DNA here is from genome assembly GCF_062004578.1 of Staurois parvus. Classification (NCBI taxonomy): domain Eukaryota; kingdom Metazoa; phylum Chordata; class Amphibia; order Anura; family Ranidae; genus Staurois; species Staurois parvus. Next base: position 6,982,007 of record NW_028318013.1, read on the forward strand.
CTATTGGGAAGCGGATAAGAAATACATACAATCATGGTATTAAACAATGTATTAAAAAAACTGAAAAGTGAAATATCTAGGCTGCAGATGACAATAAATTCATGCTTACCAGTGATGCTGCCTGTAGAGGATGTAAGTTTAGATCACGTTATAAGCTGCAGATGATGACTTGCATCCTCTCCATCAGTTCCTAAAGTGTTACTAAACCCAGGACCCTGCATTCACTATATCTGGTCTCCCACAGTACACACTACATGGAAATGCTATTATTTTTGAAACTATAACCTGCTAAATACCTTTTCTCATCAGTAGTTAGAGAAGTCTTGTGACTTCTATCAGTGTCCAGCAGAGCACACGTTAAAGCTTGTAGGAGATTTCTTTCTGCTCTAGGAGGATGCAGAACCCCTGACCTCTGTCTGGACAGTACTGATTGGCCCTGTGCTGATCACATGCACACTCCCAAGAAAAAAAAACCTCTCTAGCAATACACACTAAACTGAGCATGTGCAGATTGTATCCACACGATATGTCTTATCAGGAGATAAGAGAGAGATACTGGAAGAAGGGAAGGATCAGAGAAGTCAGGATCAAACAGCATTTTTACGCAATGCAGAGTATCAACTCCTTAGGCTCCATAGTGAATATAATATGCATGCTTTACTGCACATACAGGCTGATGTTATTGTTGTGGGTTTAGTAACACTTTAAGATGGAGTCTGAGCTCTCAGGATGCACCTGTTTTCTTTTCTGAGAACAAAGGATGATGGGAATTTTGTATAAGATAAAACAGTCTTTGGCTTCTGCAAAACAGTAAATTTATTCTGGGCTCCATCTCGTCGTAAAATTTAATACTACAGGCAGGACAATATTCCCTGCTGGAGACAGAACACTAATTACAAATAAAGCATAGACAGATTTCTTAATACATTCACATACATTTCTAAACCTGTTTGCATTCAGTTATTTTCTTTTACCTGTATATAAAATATGCTAATGTACTATATATGCTTTGCACTGCATTATCTATTGGGCCCTTAAAAATACATTTCCTTTTCAAAATTATGTGCTGATCCAGTAATTTATTCATTTTAATAGCCCATTCTGAGCATTTTAAAGACTTTTTAACTGTATTTTGTTCTTTGCTTGCTGTCAATGGCAATTAATGTCATGATAAATGATAAAATGATGGTCTATGCAAATTATATAGCAGGAAACAAAAAAGGTTTTTAGGTTTTTTAAGTTTACAAGTTTATAAAGTGATGTCATATATCTCTTGTATTATTTGTTTTTACAAATATTTAAAATATAGTGTACTTGTAGTATAGGATTGCCGGTGCTTTCTGGGTTTTCTGTAGATAGAGAACAGTAACTTTTCCTTTCAGACTGTCCTTAATAAATTGAAATGATTCTTACAGAGATGGAAGATTGATGTAAAGAATCCAGTATGAGTTACTGGTCAGCTGTGGGTATAATTTGAGCTTTATTTGTCTGGCTCTATAATCAACCAGGTTTTTTTCAACAAAGAACTTAAGGTTGTTTTGGAAATACAGTACCATGTAAATGTTTTAGGCTAGGTTCACGCTAACATGCAGCCAAATCGTGCTGCTTTTGTGAGATGCATGGGGCTGCCATTCATTCAGATTCAGCAAAATCGCGGGTGTAGGAACCACAGAGAAACCACATAGTCACCACATAAAGACTATGCAGTTTCCATGCGGCCATGATTTTAAAAAGGTGCATGCACCTTTTTTGTGTGGATATAAGGCACAGAAGCCCATTCAAATGAATCGGCTGCTGCGCCCAAGCAAACGCAGACAGCACAGCCAGCACTAATGTGTTTACTATTATCAATTTACAAAATGCAAAGTGAACGAACAGACGAAAACTCTAAATCAAATCAATTTTTGGTGTGACTACTCTTTGACTTCAAACCAGCACTAATTTCTCTTTGTACACTTGCACAAAGTCAGTGATTTTGTAGGATTAGAGTCAGAGTTTTAATTAACCAATTATACAAAGCAAGCACTAATGATCATCAATTTCATATTTGGGTCGAAACACAGTCGTTAACTGAAATAGAATCCACTGTATAGGATACCTAAAACTGGGCGAGGAACAGCCATACTCTGTTACTAAGGTGAGGTTGTGGAAAACAATTTTATGTCACAGGCTGTACAACACAGCAAGGCTGAGAACAACAAGACACAAGGTGTATCAGCAAAGTCTCCCCCAGGCAAAAATTTCAAAGCAGACTGGGGTTTCAAGATGTGTAGTTCAAGCTCTTTTGGAGAAGCACAAAGAAATGAACAATGTTGAGAACCATAGACATAGTGACCAATGAATCCTAATTCAGCAGATGAAAGACACGTCATGCTTACTTCCCTTCGACGTTGGAAGATGTCTAGCAGTGCCATCATCGCAGAACTAGCGAAAACCAGTGGGACCAAGGTACACCCATCTACTGTCTGGGGAAGTATAGCCAGAAGTGGTCTTCATGGAAGAATCATGGTAAAAAAGCCATACCTCTGACCTGAAAATAAGGCTAAGTGACTCAACTATTCATGAAAACATAGGAACTGGGGAGCAGAGAAATGGCATCAGGTTCTCTGGACTGATGAGCCAAAATTTGAAGTATTTGGCTGTAGCAGGAGGAAGCTTGTTCACCGAAGGGCTGGAGAGTGGTACAATAATGAATGTCCAGCTGCGATTTCTCCTGCGCTCTAGGGCCCAGACCAGTGGCAAATAGATGGAACCAACACCAGAGCAAGCGACCACCAGTATATTTCAAGGTTTTGCAGCTCCAAAACAGGGCTGGGGAAGCCTGATCGATACTGCAAAGTGAAACAAAAAACAAGAAGCGCACCAACCTTGCGCATTACCTCAGTAACAGAATTTATTAATAAAAGAAAGGTACTCACAAACAGCGAATAAAATCAGGCATGTAGTCCCCAAAGGGACTTCAAAGATAAGAAGCCAGCGCGAATCCCATCATGGGGGTAGACACTCAGTATAACTGACGCGTTTCAAAGGTGAGCTCTGAGGAAGAAGGCATAGCCTTCGAAACGCGTCAGCTATACTGAGTGTCTACCACCATGATGGGATTCGCGCTGGCTTCTTATCTTTGAAGTCCCTTTGAGGACTACATGCCTGATTTTATTCGCTGTTTGTGAGTACCTATCTTTTATTAATAAATTCTGTTAGTGAGGTAATGCGCAAGGTTGGTGCGCTTCTTGTTTTTTGTTTCACTTTACAATAATGAATGTCTGCAGGGAACAGTGAAGCATAGTGGAGGTCCCTTGCTTGGGGCTGCATTTATAAAATGGAGTTGGAGATTCAGTCAGGATCGATGGTGTCCTCAATGTTAAAAAATACAGACAGATACTTATACATCATGGCAAAATTATTCTGCAGCAGAACAATGAGCCAAAATATACAGCCAATGTCAGAACTTAAATGGAAAAAACACAGCGCCCAGGACCAATCTACTAACAACCAATTTTAAGTGAAATGCTGCTGTGCATAGGTATATAAACCAAAACAAATTTTCTCAATATAAACCAACACAAATATTACAATAATGAGTGAATATAAAATTATATAATATATAATGTCAGAACTATCTTCAGCATAAAGAAGAACAAAGGACTGTGGAAGTGTTGGTTTCTCTCACAAAGAGCACTGATTTCAACATCATCTGGTTTGTCTGGGATAACAGAAAGAGACAGAAGGATTTGAGGTAGCCTACAAAGATATTTGGTTAGTTCTCCAAGATGTTTGGAGCAACCTACCTGCCAAGTTCATTCAAAAACTGTGTGCAAGTGTACCTGGAAGAATTGATGCTATTTTGAGGGTAAAGGGTAGTCACACCAAATATTGGTTTGATTTGAATTTCTCTTCTGTTCATTTACTTTCCATCTTGTTAATTGGTAAAATTCAACTATTAACACTTCTATTTCTGAAATCATTCTTAATTTACAGAATTTTTTTACACTTGCCTAAACATTTTGCACAAAAGTGTTTGTCTGTGTAGGTTGACATTTATCCAGGTCATTGTACAACTAGTAGCTGTTGTTTTTGAAGATATTTCTTAGCTTGTCCAAGTGACCTCCTTAGTTCTAATGAGTGTTAGAAAAAATACCACAGCATTTATATGCAAACAGGTAGCACCAACACCATAGAAGGGCAGATGTTATTGTTAGCATCAAGAAGACTTAATTAACATTAATAAAGCCTCCTTGGCACAAAGGATGGGATTATGTAACTAGTACAAAATGCTTATGCAATTTTAACATCTCCCATATTGGGCTTAGACAATAATATCTGTCTCTCCATGGCAATTGGATAAATAATAATATTAATAACAACAATAATTGGTTACCCCTAACAGTCTGCTCTTGGGATTCCACTGTTAAGATCATTGGGAAAATGCAATTTTACAGAGTTCAAAATCAACTGCTAAATGAGCAGGTGGAACAGAAACAATTCAAAACTGATAGTTTGAAATAGAAAGTTGTTGAAATTAAATAGGGTTTGGCAATAAAACTACCTGGAAAAAAGTGGCTGAATTTACAGAACAAGTTCAGCTAACCCAATACACTAACGGCAAGGAAAAGACAGATCAACAGACAGGACAACCGGTTTACAAAGGCATGAAGGAGGCCATATACTGTATGTAAAGCTGGAACCATCACTGAACAGGAGTAGGGAACTTCAGCACCATCTGTCTTCGACATATAATGCCAATTTTACATCTTTAATCTGACATTTTGACAGAAATTCACACCTTCAAAGGATTATTATTTGTGAAGCCTTCCAGACATCAAGAATGGAATTATGTAAATACTCAGTAGCTCCACAATTTCCACACCAACCATCCTGTCCTTAGACAATAACATCTGCCTCTCCGTGGTAATGGCGTTATGGCAATGGTGCTACCAGCCTGCATATAAATGCTAGGATATTTTCCTGACATTCATTAAAACTGAAGAATATATCCAGCATTACAGAATATATCCAGGTGAATGTATTACTAGATATGTTCAAGGTCTAAAGCAGTATCTTCTGGCTGGATATAGTAACAATTAAATATGTATACAGTATGTAATAATTCATAATAACTTTATTAAACACTATATTTTATAGCCCTGAACATATATAAATAAATATATATAAAAATACTGTACATTACTTTTAAACAGGCATGATAAGGTTGAAATGTTGAATGAACTGCATTGGCTTATGCTTGGGCACCATTTTTTGTCAATAATGTTAAAAACAAAAATGACTGCCTGTGTTACATGTAATCATAGATCACTTTTTAGAGGTAAGAATTTCTTCTTTTCAACTGAAACATTGCTTTTACAATAAAATGACACATTTGAAGTGCTAGCAGGAGAATATTATCTTCAGACAGGGCATTATTTTTTAGTTTTTCACTCCACGAAGAACTTGATGTGATTGCAAGGAAAAAAAAATATGAAGTGGCATTTATATTCTAGCTTAGTTTCTATAGAAATCCTTTCACACTGTATAACTGTGATTTCACATCTTTATTTGTGATCATGAATCTTAAAGAATAATAGATAAATACAATTTCAGTTGAAAGTAAAAAAAATGGTCTCTTCACAGGGTGTTGAGAATATCTCCATTTACATGAGGAAGGTCTCTTACTCTTAAAAAGGTGGCCTGGAGCTGAACTACTATGTTCCCTCTTGAGGTTTTTCCTGTACATTTCTGGAAACTGAAATGCGCTCAGCAGACACACCCTATATACACATTAGATGGATTATATATTTTTTGAACTTTATGGAATCCTCAAGGAAATGCTTGCATCTATCCCCTGGAAATAGCAACTCTCAATTGGCCAGCTCATTATGATCAATATATGAAGATGTTATGATAAACAATTTTTGGTGTGCACCCAGTTCATCAGTGTTATTTTCTTACTGCTGCTTCCAAAACAGATGATAATCAGGTGAGTTATATAATAAATAAAAGGCTGTTATACTTTTATGGGCACCAACATATGTTTCTATCTGTAGACATTGCACAGTATAACACCTCCAGCAGTACATAAAACACATTTATTGTTCGGGTATTACTAATAAATGACTAATTCCCTTTATCTGTGGAATCCAGCACTATTTATATAACTGAAAATTAGGACCCCTGTGGAACTCTAAATTACATTGGCAAAAAGGTTTTATTATCACTTTACTCCAGCTTTATTACTGTTATATTTTCAAACCAAGTGACAAGTCTTATATATTTATTCTATGTTCTTAGCAAGAAGTTCTTCCTTTGAGTAAGAACAAAACAAGTATTCCATAAGGTTATTTTTAATAATAGTAGGCTAAAAAAAAGTTGTATTGGTAAAATTAAAGTGCATTCTGATTGAGGTACCAACAAGCTATAAAGACAGCAAAACAGGACCGTAAAGTCATAAATGACTGTATTAAACACACATAAAATTTTAATTATACCCAAAACAATATATTTTTCAAATATAAAGGAGACCAAAGCTAAGAAAAAAAATGTTTTTTGAACTTTGTTTACCATCAAGTAGCAAAATTGTTTCACAGAATTTGTATGCCTGCAATTTGCATTTACATTAAATTGCCTGGGGTCTTGCATGTTCACTAGTTACAGGCCGTAGCATTTCCAAATTGCAATTTGAGATAAATTTGGTTGCCCAGGAGCTCTGACTTCTGCTATATATACAGTGAAGGAAATTATTTGATCCCCTGCTGATTTTGAATGTTTGCCCACTCACAAAGAAATGATCAGTCTAAAAATCGAATGGTAGGTGTATTGTAACACTGAGAGACAGAATAGCAACAAAATATTAAAAACAATGCATGTCTAACAAATTATGCATTGATTTGCATGTTCATGAGGGAAATAAGTGTTTGATCCCCTATCATTCAGCAGGATTTCTGGCTACCAGGTGTCTTGCATACATGTAACAAGCTGAGATTAGAAGCAGTCTCTTAAAGGGAGTGCTGCTAATCTAATTTTGTTACCTGTATAAAAGACACCTGTCCACAGGAGCAATCAAAGAATCAGATTTCAAACTCTCCACCATGGCAAAGACCAAAGAGCTGTCCAAGGATGTCAGGGACAAGATTGTAGACCTACACAAGGCTGGACTAGGCTACCAAACTATCGCCAAGCAGCTTGTTGAGAAGGTGACAACAGTTGGTGCAATCATTCGCAAATGGAAGAAACACAAAACAATTGTCAGTCACCTTAGGTCTGGTGCACCATGCAAGATCAGTCTCTCAGTGTTACAATACACCTACCATTCAATTTTTAGACTGATCATTTCTTTGTGAGTGGGCAAACATTCAAAATCAGCAGGGGATCAAATACTTATTTCCTTCACTATATATATACACTTACACCCTAACAGATTTGTCAGCAAACCTTTACTTTCTTTTCAGAATCAACATTTTCTGTGGGACATTATACTACAAAATACTCCTACAAATGCGGGCCATTGATTGCAAACAAGATTTGTTAATTTGCACACACAAAAAAGTATTTTTCCTTACAAATTAATTCAAGACCATAGTTACATAGTTAGTCTGGCTGAAAAAAGACAAAAGTCCGTCCAGTTTAACCATTTAAAAAAAAAATAGTTATAATCCTATACCCACAGTTGATCCAGATGAAGGCAAAAAAACCCAGCAAAGCATGATCCAATTTGCTCCTGCAGGGAAAAAATTCCTTCCTGATCCCCAGAGAGGCAATCGGATATTCTCTGGATCAACTTTACCTATAAATGTTAGTATCCAGTTATATTATGTGTATCTAAGAAACAATCCAGGCCTTTTTTGAAGCAATCCACTGAGCTGGCCAGAACCAACTCTTGAGGGAGTCTATTCCACATTTTCACAGCTCTCACTGTGAAGAAACCTTCCATGTTTAGAGATTAAATGTCTTTTCCTCCAGACTTAAAGAATGCCCCCTTGTCCTCTGTGATGACCTCAGGGTGAATAGCTCTACACCGAGTTCACTATATGAACCACTGATATATTTATACATGTTGATCATATCTCCCTTAATCTCTTCTTCTCAAGAGAGAATAAATTCACTTTCTCTAATCTTTCCTCATAGCTGAGCTCCTCCATGCCTCTTATCAGTTTGGTTGCCATTTCTGTACTTTCTCCAGTTCACCAATGTTCTTGGTGCCCAAAACTGAACTGCATATTCCAGATGAGGTGTTACTAATGCAATCAGGTTGCAAAAATGAATACACTCCAATGAAAGTCTTAGGAGCAAAGCTAAATTTTAGACAACAATATCCTAATTAACAAGAATTCAACTACAGGTGAATCTAATTATTCATTAAACAGGTGTCCAACAGACAGTTGATTATAAAAGGACATTAGTTACCAAAGAAAACCCCTTCCCATTTCATGCTGTTAGCAATAGCACTACATGGAAGAGAAATGTCGCAAGGCCTGAGAAAGAAAATAATTTCTTTACACAAGAAGGTGAAGGCTACAAGAAGATCAGCAAAGCTTTACTTACCAGTCAGAATAGTGTAGCAAAAGGGATACAAAAATTTAACAAAGATGGAGCTGTAACCATTTCACAGAGATGTCCAGGCCGTCCACGGAAGTTAACATCTAGACTTGATGATACCAAGATAAATGTTTTTTGATGGCTTCAAAACTGTATGTCATCGCAAAGGTGAGGCACACAAAGAAAAATGCATGATACCTACAGTGACACATGGTGGTGGCAGTGTCCTTCTGTGGGGCTGCATGAGTGCTGCTGGTGTCAGGGAGCTGCATTTCATTGATGGTATCATGAATTCACAGATGTACTGCTTTATATTGAAAGAGAAGATGCTACCATCACTGCGTACCGTCGTGCACTTTTCCAATATGACAATGATCTAAAACACAGATCTAAGGCCACTGTTGCATTTCTGAACAAGAAAAGGGTGAAAGCAATTCAGTGGCCAAGTATTTCTCCTGATCTGAACCCAATTGAACAACCAATGGGGAATTCTGCAGAGACAAGTTGAGCATGACTCTCCATCCAGCATCCAAGCTCTAAAAGAAGTCGTTATTAAAGACTGGAAAAAGATAGATGTTGCAATATGTCGCCAACTTGTTCATTCCATGCCTAAAAGAATTGGTACTGTCCTTAGAAATCATGGTGGTCATACAACATACTAGATGTAGTAGTTTTTGTTGTGGGATGTATTCATTTTTGCATCAACTAATTTGAGTAAAACTGAAGATTTTGTAATATAAGTTATATTATTAACCTTACTTTCATGTAACAAGCTAAACAAATGTTTTATAAAACTCAGTTTGTCAAAATTTTGTAAATTGTTCTTGTAATCATTGAGATATTGATTAAAATCTTACTTTTCAAAAGGGGTGTACTCATTTATGCTGAGCACACTATATACACACTATATTGCCAAAAGTATAGGGACACCCCTCCAAATCATTGGATTCAGGTGTTTCAATCTGCTCCATGGCCACAGGTGTATAAAATCAAGCACCTAGGCATGCAGACTGCTTCTACAAACATTTGTGAAAGAATGGGTCGTTCTCAGGAGCTCAGTGAATTCAAGCGTGGTACCGTGATAGGTTACCACCTGTGCAATAAGTCCATCCATGAAATTTCCTTGCTACTAAATATTCCACGGTCAACTGTTAGTGGTATTATAACAAAGTAGAAGCAACTGGGAAAAGCAGTAACTCAGTTATGAGTGGGATCAGCACATGCTGAAGCGCATAGTGCACAGAAGTCACCAACTGTATGTAGAGTGAATTGCTAAAAACCTGAAAACTTTGTGTGGCTTTCAAATTAGCACAACAACAAAACATAGAGAGCTTCATGGAATGGGTTTCCATGCCCGATCAGCTGCATACAAGCCTTACATCACCAAGTGCAATGCAAAGCATCAGATGCAGTGGTGTAAAGCACGCCACCACTGGACTCTAGAGCAGTGGAGATCTAGAGTGACAAATCACACTTCTCTGTCTGGCAATACGATGGATGTGCCTGGGTTTGGCAGTTACCAGGAGAACGGTACTTGACTGACTGCATTGTGCCAAGTGTAAAGTTTGGTGGAGGGCAGATTATGGCGTGGGGTTGTTTTTCAGGGGTTGGGCTTGGCCCCTTAGTTCCAGTGAAGGAAACTTTTAAGGCGTCAGCAAACCAAGACATTTTGGATTTCATGCTCCCAACTTTGTGTAAACAGTTTTGGGCCCCTTCCTGTTCCAACATGACTGCGCACCAGTGCACAAAGCAAGGTCCATAAAGACATGGATGAGTGAGTTTGGGGTGGAGGAACTTGACTGGCCTGCACAGAGTCCTAATCTCAACCCGATAGAACACCTTTGGGATGAATGAGAGTGGAGACTACGAGCCAGGCTTTCATGTCCGACATCAGTGCCTGACCTCACAAATGTGTTTCTGGAAGAATTGTCAAACATTTCCATAGACACACTCCTAAGCCTTGTGGACAGCCTTCCCAGAAGAGTTGAAGTTGTTACTGCTGCAAATGGTGGGCTAACTGAATACTGAACACTACAAACTAAGACTGGGATGCCATTAAAGTTGACATGCATGTAAAAGCAGGTGTCCCAATACTTTTAGTAATATAGTGTGTATATTAATGCTGTTTCAGTGCAAAGATTAGACTTTACCTTTCATTAAATTGGTTTCTACATGCCAAGGGATAGTTACAACAGCAAGAGTGCAAGAAATGTGATACCACAAGTTAGCATTTTAACCTATACAGGGTAGTATTTTAACCAGAGCAGAGCCAAGGCAGACAGCCATCAATCCCCTAGACTAGGACTTTCATACTGAAAATGGTTGGCTTAACTGGGTGGAATATATTTTCTAACTTCGGCAGACCCTTTGGTGTTCCAGGGAACTCATAAAGTTAGACCTCTGGGAATGCCTCAGAGTTTGAGTGTCAGGTGTATCTCTTGGCATGCACACGACTGTCTCTTCAACCAATATATGGTGGTTCTAAGGGCTTCACAGCAGGGGCTAGCGTGTTTCTCTGAGTCATACTAGCACTCTGAGCCTAGGTTGAATGTCACAGTCTGATATTCACAAGTTTCTTTGCTCCACCTAGACCAATCTTTAACAAACTGACTTCAGCCTGGTGTCATTTGCATTCTCAAATCCAGGAAGTGAGAGAGTGGGACTGTGGCCCAAAGATCTGTGGGCCCTCTGAGTATATGACCAAACGTAAAATGGTAGGGTGAGTGACCTGCCGCTGATATTGAATACAGTCTCAATAAAGACATATATATCAGGGTGTGACTGAGCTTCTCACAAGGCTCATTGTCTTGAGGGTGGTATGGGGACATAGTGATGCCTAACAAGTGGCAGCATTCTTGGAAGAACTATCTTTCTAAACAGGATACTGCTCTGAATGTAACTTCTGCAGACAGAATATGGAAGGCTTAAGTGCACCCACAATGTTTGGGGGATGGTCCTGGTGATATTGTAGCAAGTCGGTACAGGCACTGCAATCTTAATAAAATAGTCCACCATCCCGTTCAGTACCAATGGTGCAGACATGTATGGAGTTTGGGTTGATTTCCTAAAGGAGATGAAAATCTCTGCATAAGATGATAATCACAGAATTATATTTTGTGAATATTTACTTCAGTTATTCAATCATGTACAGATAAAATAAGTAAGCATAAATTTGTTTTTCACAACATTAGATAATTAAAGTGAATACTTACCCTGTTTATTGTGTGAAAAGTCTCAATTGCTTTAGTAAATCAGCTTCAAAACAGTAGCTTATTTACTCTGTCTCTGCCTCTTCCTACAATATCAAAAATATGCAATGGATAGCATGTAGAAATCTGCTAGCACACCAAACATGATATTAATGGATGGAGTATTGTGTACAAATTACCCTAATAGTCCCTGTAATCAGTGTATGCCATGCCTGTCTATCTTGGCTTCAAATTCTCTTAATTAAATATCAGGACCATGGAAGCCTATGTTTAAATATAGGTAAAGTCGTAAGTCCTAGAAATCCCTTGAACCAGTATTTTTAAATGCTGATTTAATACCTGCTTGCAGGAAGTGAATACAGTGAATACAATTGACCTTTGAAGAACAACTTCAGGCATTAAATATAATCAGCCTGTAAAATGCTAATGTATGGGAAAATGCAGATGATTTAAACTCCTCTCAAGTTGCTTTAAATTACATGTAAACCCTAACTGAATGACATTTATTTGCCAAAGCACTGTGTATCATAAACAATTACCATTTTTAAATAAAATACTATATTCACCTTTCTTCAACCTTTGCATATCAGCACTGCTGATGTCCTGCTGCCACTTTACAGCAACCTCTTGTCTACATGCATTCCAGAAACTGTTGCATGTTGTTTCTCAGGATGAGTTTTCTGATTATGACAACTAGGGTGAGCTGAGTGTTCAGTACGAATGTTTGATGTTTAGGACATCTGAGGTGTTTGGTGTGGACAAACGTTACAGCTTCCTGTGATCAGTGGTTCCTAAGAAAGCATTGAGTGTTTGTTTCTGGCTTGTCCTTACCAAACATTGATGTCACCTGGCCCAATCACTTACATGACTAAGAATGCCCAGCCATAAAAGCAAAGTGGTGGCAATAGAGGGTGACATCATTGCCTAAATATGGCCATATTTGGGCAATGAAGTCACCACTATCCTTGCCCCTTCTCTTATATTGCCAATGACAGTTTAGGGATCTGTCATTCAGCTAGTGACGTTCTCACGTTTGTTCACTGGCTTCTTTCTTTTAACAGGCGTCAGGCATGGTGATTCATGTACACCTACATTGTGGGATTAATTTTTAATAAAGAACTTGTCAAAAGCTGTGTCTGTTTGTTTATGTGCACTTTATTTTTTTATGAATGGGTAGGAGAACTATATAAGGGTGCTCCATTATTGTCTTCATCAACTCAATGCTTTTCCAGGGGGGGTATCCCCCAAATTAGGACCATGTGGCATAGTATGGTTCAGTAGGGTTCATGTTCATGCTGTTTGTTAACATTTAGCTCCAACTGAGTTCAATGGTGAATGAATTCAGTTGCTTATAGCCTCCATTGGGATAGCATATGGCAGGGTAACATCACAGTAAAACATTTGGGATAAAGGGAACAGAGTGTAGTCACCCTAGAGCTGGAAGTGCCTCCACAAGGGGCAGAATCACCTGGCATTATTTTAAAGAAAGCTGCAGATTTAAAAAGGATTGTTTTTGCAATTACATTAACCTGCTACAGCTTACATAAGATTTTAGGGATTGTGTTTACAAATAGGTAACCTTAGTTTTAGGTCATATTTTCATATATTGTGCTTTTTTACAACTCACTCAAATGACTTGATAGGATGGCAGTTTCTTCTCACAAGATTCTGAACTGGACAAATTCATGATTTTTTTTCCTGTCTAAAATACATCAAGGAGCCTTCAAGAAGGACTGGAAATACATGGATTGGATGTTCAAAATTTTAAAGTATAACTGAAGGCAAATCTTTTTATTTTTAGAGTGGAGAGGGATCAGAATGCCTTTTAGATTTAATTGTTGCCTGCACCCTCATTAGGAAGACTCACCCTCCCTACTTGTTCTGGTAATCATTATCGCTGAAAGTGAAAGTAAAACAAATTAAAAATTTTAAGTGGTCATCACAACAAGAATAGGGGAAATCATCCAATGGGGACACTAATTCCAGTGACCCTAGTGTCTATAAATAAAAGTGCTGTGCTAATAGAATAATGTAAAAACACAAAGAAATAAGTGAGTCCAAATAAATAAATCAATAGTGAAGACAGTCCTAAAGGGATCAACTGAGTTTTTCAAATATGCTTCCACATATTGCTCTCTACATGTAATGACAACATTGTGATCCACCACCATGTGCCACATAGATGTGCTTACAGGAGCCAATGGACTCTTACAAATGATAAAGTGTCTAAATGTGCTTTGTGTCTCCAAATGATCACCATAAGAAATAACGTGCACTTCCTCCTCAAAGCAGATATCATGTAGCAGTTATATCTTAGACTTGAATGACTTGTCCAAAGCATAAAAAAGCCAGAGAGGCCACATAGTGTCAGGGCTCCGGGTATGACCAGAGGTGTGTGGCCAGACACAGGGAAACACAGACTTCAGGTATAGCGTGTAAAACAATATAATTTATTAAGGCAACACAGACATAAACGCAGTGCAACAAACCAAACCCAAAACTAACACAAATACGTACAACAAGGTGCAACAAACCCAAACCTTAACTGAAATATATATATAAATATGGAGCACAACGTAGTCAGGCGGGCCGGGTCGGTAGCAAACGGGCAGACAAGGTACAAGGAGTAGGCAGAAGATTGGTCAGGAGTAGCCGAGGTCGGTGCAGGCAGAGTTCAAGCAGAGTCAGGATCAAGCAGAGTCAGGATCAGGCAGGAAGCAGACAGGATGCAGGTACATGGGCTCATGGGACCAAGGGACCAAGGCCCTGACTGCAGGCCTGGCCATTCCTTAAATACACCTCCTGCAATCAGCCTCAGGTGATGGCTTGATTGCAGGAGTGAGCTTCTGGCTGCCGAGAGCACCCGCTGGCCAGCCCTGGTACTGCAGCCCACAAGGCAGGTGAGTCCCACCACCATTGGCGAGTCCATTCCTGACACATAGGCCCTGATTCACTAAGATGTGAGTCTATCAGCAGAGTCTGACCATTCAGGCAGACTCCGGTCAATCAATCAGTCGTCTGACCAGCATCTAGCAAGCTCATTAACGAACGTCTACTGACTACTTTGCTATTACTAAATGTGGTATCCCGTCTAGCACATGTTTAGGTGCAATACCGGATATGTTCGCTAGATGGCGCACAAGCGCGGGCTTTATTAATATTGGCGTTTTTATGATGGCAAAAGAGAATTCTTAGAATGTAATAAATAGTACACCTGTATTAGAATTTTCTATTTTCTTCTATTTGTTTTTTTTGCTGTGTCTCCAAAATGATCAGGAAACTAATGCATTTACTAATGAATGTCATACATTCTGTATTCAAATGTTAAACATTTTCACACTTATATCTCAAATAATTTATATACTTCTAATTTCCCAATATAATTATATATCTTCATTCTCTTTAATCACGTAACTATTCTATGGTAAAGACAAGTGCAGCGCTATAAATGCATGTGATCAATAATGAACGCATGTAAAAAGCAAAAAGTGCAAAGAATTGCAACAATGATGTAATATTGTAAATGGTGCTAAAATAAGTTTATAGAATCATTCCTGAATAATGGAATGTCCTTCGTGTGAGAGTACCAACTCAGAGAGTGCCTATGAATGGCACGTGTGGTCTCTCCGTGACGGACAGTAGTGCATGAACTCGTGAAAGGTAAACCACCCTTGGGACTGGTCTACACTCACCAGAACAAAAGTATTAATGTGCATGGGTTATACACATCACACATCTGGGGATGCAGCGGTATGCTGGCAGCTATGGGTTAGTCATCCAGCTCCATCCATCCATCCATCCATCAGGGTGGGTGCCCAAATGGTCCTGGGGAGGAATTAGCTCAGCCACAGGACCCAGAAAGGTGCTCAATAGTGTAGTACACTGTCACAGGGGTGGATGACCTTTCACGAGTTCATGCACTACTGTTCGTGGTTATATTTATCTTGTGTAATACCATTTTACTAGTCTATATTATTTGACCAGCGCTCGCTCTATAATTTTTAAACAATGTAACTATTCTACATTATAGCTCAAACTGTGTCTTCCACAGTGGTTTAGTGGTTAGAGCTCAGAACTTACAGCACTTGGGTCATGGGTTTGAATCCCAGTCATGGCTACAGCCTAAAAAATGGAGATCAATTTTCTGGGTTGTGTCAGTGCCAGGAATATTGATCAATCAATTATGATTTTGCCTAATGACTAGAAAGTGGATGAATGTACTTTTCTGCCAATTAGGAAATGTGCAAGTTTCATGCCGTGTATATTTCATTGTAACATTTTTCTCTTTTAAATCTGTCTCCTTATACAACTTGACCCCCTCCCCCACCCCATCATCACCTGTCCCATATGCAAATCTATGGATCACCGCCCCACTCTTTAACTATCTATTTACTGATCAAGTGAATGTGTCTCATTTTCTATCAGCTACAGCTCAGATCTCACATTATTATACAATTGCTGATTGTATCTCACCACTAGTCTGATTGAATTCACAATTCCTGGTCAGTCCCGTTCTCTGACCTCTAATAACCTTTAGGGCCAGTTCACACTACATGTGTTTCAGTTGCTTTTTCGGCATCACAAACGCACAGAAAGAAGGTTATGTGGTTGTCAATGTCATAGTTCACATCAGCGCTTGCATTTTCAGTGCATTGCAGGTGCTGTAAACAAAGTTGACCACGCTGCATTGTTTCTGCACAGAACTGTACTGGAACACATTGAAACGTCCTTGAATGTACTAAAACGCACATGTCTCTAACTACATTGAATACAAAGAAAATAGAAAAAAATAAGTGGAAGGGATACAAAAATGCAATGTAAACATGTCCAAAACGCATCCAAAATGTACTGGAACACACTAAACATGCATGCCAAAAGGGCATGAAAAAACCCATCAGGAACACATCTAAACTGTTTCTATAGTGTGAACCGGCCCTTAGGACTTGTTCACATCATTGGTGGTGCAGAAACGCATGCAAGAACACACATTTTCCAGCACAGCAAAGAAATGCAATGCCCTCTGTAGATGTGCGCAGGTACCATGATGAAAACGTTATTGCACCTACACACATCTATTAAAAACAGCCCCATTCACAGCCACAAAAACGCATGGCACCACACTACTGTGCGGCTAGGTGCAACACACTTGGAAAATAACATGCCTGCAGTATTTTGGCATGTTTCCACATGTTAAGCAGCCCATTGAATTCAATGGGCTTTGTGAAAAAATAAATATAACAAACACAAAATGCCACATTCACGCAGGTCCTCTGACCTGTACAGCATGAACGAGTGGGTTGTTTATGTGGCTAGAGCCACCTGTTACACTATGGGGACACAGCAGCTGTATGAACACAGGTTTTAATCTGACAAGTGTGAAGGCGTGGGGAAGTGGCCCTGAATGCTCACTGTGTGTTCAGGGCTGTACAATTGCAACCATATGCTTGTGAAATTAGGATCTGCAGTATTCACATAGTGTAACATAGGCTGCATGCTAATGGCGACAGCCATAAAAACCAAACACTGATTCACACTCTACAGGCCACAGCACCCATGTGAATGAGCCCTCAATTACACAACGTTTGATTTATTAACTCAGTACAGGTTTATCATTTGGATTGAACAGGAATTTGTTTGTGATTGTGTCCATGAAGAAAATGTTGTGTATTGTTACCATATATATATAATTTGGATATTTTCTCTGGTGGTGGGGGCCTGTCAGGTATGCTGTATGGGGCCCCGTGATATCTAACAGTGGCCCTGGGTGTATGCTTGTGTCTGTGCCACCTGTATAGTTAGGAAGAACAATAAGTTCTTCTATGGAGTATCTTGAACCTCTGCTATGTACCTCAATGCATCTAGGGATCGGCCACGTTTTCCTATGAAAAATAACAAAATTCTTTGTAATGTTTCCCCTGAAGCAAGCGTGAACTAACCCCTTCATATTATAAAGCAGACCGAATTGGCATTTTCCACAATTATGCATAGGCCAGATCTGTGTGCCCAGATAGGACCTCCTAGTGGCTATTCTATGGACAAGGTACACTTTTCTGTATGCCTGATCTTTATTGAGCTGCAATAGTCAATACGCTGCAATGGGCAGAAATATTTGGAAACAAACCACATGAGTTCAAGTATCCAAACATTAATGTTCCTTCATAGCAAGCCTCCATGATGTACTGTATGGGCCTGGCCCACTCCAAATGAATGCATTGTTCTGGTAGGTCCTCCTATGACAGACTTTAGCTACTTTGGAGGACATTGCACTGACTTTTCCTCAGATTGCATATTATCTGGCCATCTTAAGTCTCGGGAATACAATCAAGAGGATCTGACACTTTTTTAAGGTAACAAAAAATAGTCTTTAATTGACTCAACATAAAAATAAGCCAACATGGCTAAAACATATCTTGAAAATATGGGGACTCTGATATCCGGCGACAGTCCGTTCACGAACGAGAAGCAATTCTGCACCCCTAAAACCAACATAGAGGAAAGGGATGGTCAAATTGCTGTGCTGCTTCCAAACCACCTCTGGCATGCCAGGGTCTTTATGCAGGTCCTCGATGCCAATTCTTGCCTGGGGCCACGAAATATCCACTGGCCACAAGTGAAGGTGAGTGGAGGACGTGATGGTGGATTTCTACCAGCTTCAACCGCAAGCAGTACCACTCCTGAAAAATTAGAGCAAATAATCATTGACACGTCATCATGACAGTCAATTCTCAGTGCAGGCTATTTAGAGTGTCTTTCCTTTTTAACCATTTCAAGAGTTCAAGGAAACATTCTTGGAGCATCTACTGTGTTTGGAAAGGCCCAAGGTCCCCCCCTCCCCCAGGCACACTAATGCTTACTTGAAGTGGAGCCCCATCCTGATTTCATGATGAGCTTGAAAAGCTTGCCTCTCTGGTCTACGTGGCTCATGAAGGAGTGTTCTTGGGCTCACACCAAAACAAGGTGCTTGTTCGGGGAGCAATGGACAGGAGAGAGGGGCCAAGGAATGCTGGCATAGGAGCAGCTAAATGAATTATGTTGGCTGCTCTGTGGTAAGCGGCTGCTTTTTAAAAGTCAGCAGCTACTGTTTTTGTAGCTGATGACTGTTATTTTTTGATAGGTGGAGTGTAAATCCGCTTTAAATGTACTGTACAGCATTTCTGACAAACGCGGCTTAAGATATGGTGTGGCCCTAGGGTCAATGTGTGTTTAGAATACTTCCAAAATGCACATACAAAAACACTACATCCAAATGCATGTTCCATTTCTATAGCATGTTAAACAGAAGAAAAATGCACTTACATAATGTTAACATGTGCAAGTAAAAGTAGACAAAATACACATCCTTTTATTCTGACTTCACATACATGCATTGTGGTATAACACCGCACTCCTAGGCAAATCACATGCAATTTGTGTGCGTTGCAATTAGAGACAAACATTTTGCACACCTCAAATTGCACCGCATCCGGGCCAACAATGTGCAGGACCCTTTTTCAGGGTATGCACATGGGTGTGAATAGGCATGCGATCCAATTTGGCAAATCGCAATACGCTTTGTGTACCAATTTTGATGTGTTGTTAACTTCACCTAGAAAGCCGCAGCAGGTGGCATGAAGGGGTTGCGGTTGTGATGCGGTGCAGCGCTTGCACAGAAAACACTGCAAATTTCACATCGCATCTGTGTGACACCAGAATGTGCCAATATGTGGCTTGACAAAGCACAGTGGTCAGTGCAGATTATTTTCAATCCATGTTTTTTTACACTTTTCATTCACTGGTTTAACTCAGGTGATCGTTAATCACAATTATCTCTGGAGATCACATGCAGCCCCTCAACCATCTACACATATCTCTGGAAATCTATACAGATCTCCTTGAAAAAATGTCTCCTCTCTTCTTCGGAAAACAATTGTCCTCCACCTCATAAACAGGGGGACAGAGAAGACTTCTCCTTGATAACTAAAATCAGATTAATTATCTGTGCTTAATAAACATACACCAATACTGCAAATGCATTGTACTGTCGAAGGCATTGCACACTAACGCATTGCACACTAGAAATGTCAAAGGCGTTAGTGTGTACAGTGCATGAGTGTAAAATGCTTTAGTGCACACTGCAGTGTACAACGCATTGCAGGATAGAGCTACGCATTGCACATTGTGATACCGTGTACACCAACACATTGTAGACTGTAATGCACTGTACACTGTCATGCAGGATAGAGCTACGCATTGCACATTGTGATACCGTGTACACCCACACATTGTAGACTAATGCACTGTACACTGTCATGCAAGATGGAGCAACGCATTGCACACTGTGATACCGTGTACATCCACACATTGTAGACTGTAATGCACTGTACACTGTCATGCAGGATGGAGCTACGCATTGCACACTGTGATACCGTGTACACCAACACATTGTAGACTGTAATGCACTGTACACTGTCATGCAGGCTGGAGCTACGCATTGCACATTGTGATACCGTGTACACCCACACATTGTAGACTAATGCACTGTACACTGTCATGCAAGATGGAGCAACGCATTGCACACTGTGATACCGTGTACATCCACACATTGTAGACTGTAATGCACTGTACACTGTCATGCAGGATGGAGCTACGCATTGCACACTGTGATACCGTGTACACCAACACATTGTAGACTGTAATGCACTGTACACTGTCATGCAGGCTGGAGCTACGCATTGCACACTGTGATGCGCTGTCCACTGTCATGCAGAATCCAGCAACGCATTGCATACTGTAATACCATGTACACCAACACATTGTAGAATGTAATGCATTATACGCAGTATACATGTCTAGATATTCAAAGATTAGCCATGAAGGCCTAGCTGGTTACCTATTTGGCGACCGCAGATAGCCGAATAACGCTACACTACATCCAGGCAGCTCTGGGAGGGCGTCATATGACATCCTGGCAGAACGCGCTCTCTGTGATTGCTGTGTCCTAAGGACACAGCTGATCACGTGATGTGGTAAAAGGCCAATCACAGCGGCTTTTTACCATGTGATCAGCCATGTCCAATGACACGCTGATCACCGGGAAATGCATTTGCCGGGTCTTGGCTGCACTTTCATCACGCTGTCAGAATGTGTGGAAAGTACTGCCGAGAACCAGCAGTTATCAGAGCAGGGGTCAGCACCAATGATCAGTGCCCACCAGTGCCACCCAACAGTTCCGCCCACCTGTAGCCAGCAGTGCCACCCACCAGTGCTGCCTCATCGACGCACATCAGTGTTGCTAAATTACCAGTTTACCAAATGTTATAATATAAACAGACTGTTATTCATTATGAGCTATTTTGTTGTTAATGGAGCAAAAAGTAAAAACACACAACAGCAAGTCAATACCACCCAAAGAAAGCTCTATTTGTCTGAAAAAACTGATCTAAATTTAAGATGGGTACAATGTGGCATGACGGCACAATTGTCATTCAAAGGGTAACAGTGCAGAAAGATGAAAATTGGCCAGGACAGGAAGGGGGTAGGAGTACCCAGTAGGCAAGTGGTTAATATCATTGACCCATCAATACCCAGGAGCTAATGTACAGATAAGTAGCATGTGCACCAAGTGAGATTCTGCTAGGCCCCACCCAAAAAATTGCAATTACCTGTCCCTCAGATGTTATAAACATATTTGCAATGGCCACAGTTACTTTACATATAAGGATCATCTCCTCAGTTGAGAACTGTGCTCTCGCCATGTCCAAATGCCAATAAAGTTATCAAAATTTTCAACCAACACAAAACCTCCAACCACTTCTCATCCACTTACACTCCCCACAACCACTTCCGGGTGCGCGCGCACGTGATGACGGACTTCTAGGAGGATAGCCGTTCACGCGCCATGCGGACACCTGTTTGGCGCTTATTTGTGTGCGATCGCGCATTTTTATGCGCGGCTATGATAGCTTTCGCGAATATGTGTTTCTTATTGATTTGTTTTTATAACCTTGGCTAATATATATTTGTTGCCAAAGGCCAAAAATCAACAAAGTGTGCACTATTTTATTACTGTAAATCGAATTGTAGAAAACCTGTAGCTGGCTGCACAGTGAATGTGACGTATTCATTAGTACATAACAATATTGTGGTGCAAGCAGGTTTTTTTTTCTTTGGTTTTGAAAAAGCCAGTTTGCACCCACTTGCATATTCACACTCTTACAAGCTACATTTTAGCAGATTATATAAGTATACAAAGTAACTATTAAGGTTGTTCATATATTGAACATAAAATAAACACAAAAACATCGGTGAAACATTTATTGATCAAATATATCTTCATTTATTTGGTCAGCAGGAACAAGTAGGTACAGTCAATATCTTGGTGAGTCACAAATATAGGATTGATGTGGCAAAAATAAAACACTCCTGCTCATAAGAGCTTACAATCTAAAGATACTTCTAATGAACTGTGTGTGCTCAGGTTATAGCAGGAAACAAAGGGGAAGATGAATCAAGCAACATTTTCGTGCATATGAGATTTACTTACACAATCACTTAGTATAAAGATCCATTCACAAAAAAAGTCTACAGATCAAAATATCAAGAAAACAAAGCATGTGAAGAAAAAAAAACCCTCCCACCTCTACAAATCCCCTCCCACCTCTACAAATCCCCTACACATACATTTGTCAGCAGGTTTGTCAGAAAAATGCATTGGAGTCTAAATAAGCAAGCAAAATTAAAACAAGAGCAGGTTTTAAACAAAACGATTGACATGTGTGAGGCTTTCAATGCAAAGAGAAAAACACAATCATTGTGCAATAACACACAAACACACTTTACAAGGCCAAAAATATGCAAACATTTCCAGCCCACTTCCAAACACAGCCTGAGTGGTGTCTGGGGCAATTCAGCACAAAATCTCTTCCCCCAAACCACTACAAGCAAGGACTTGGTCACAAACTACACGGCCTAGTAACAGGCCAAATCACTCACTACTGCACATCTTTATATAAGCTAGGTTGTATTTGGAGCGCCAAACAAGGCCCCACACCCAATTAAACCACACCCACCACTGACCTTAATTTGGTCAGTGAAAGTGTTTTCACCTGATGAATCCGCTTCCTACCTGCATTAACCCTTGGTATACAGGCCCCACAAATCAGAAAGATATATACAGTGAAATGTACGTGTGCAGCATACAACAGTACATTGAGCAGGGATGTGAAAGGGAACCCCAATTGGAACCTTTATTGCTACTATGGTCACAATTCCCTCCAGATGCTCGCATGAGGTAAGACAGTCACATGACCACATCTTGTATGCAATACTGAAAATGACAAATCGATTTGACTAGTATGGTGAATTTCCCATCAATTGGCAAAACACTCCAGAAATCAAACATCACCAAACATTACACTCTGGGCAAAGCTGATTTACAAATCATGCGACTTACAGTAAAATTGACCATTTCAATGCAATTTTCAAGACATCTGACACAGATCTCTATGCAAATTGCCACTAAAATAGTACATGTACTACTATAGAAATCAATGTTTGAAACACAACCATGTGGTCGCTCTAATAGCAGACAATAGGGTGCGACTTTGCAGACTTTCTCTCTCTCTGTCAGCTCTTTGCTTGCCAAATCCTTCACAAAAGTGGATGGAGTGTAAACCATCATTATCAAATCTATTAGTGATTCAGGCTCTTACCTTATCCCATTGTATGACATTCACATAAGGTGCAGCTTTGAAGGTGTTTCAACAGACAAGGCCTCATTCTAATTCACATTTTAGGGATCATTTAGACAGAAAGCAAAGATGTTGCCAGAACATCTATTTGAAGACAGCCACACACGGAGATCATGCTACTTCCTCGCCAGGGTTGGGATTCAAACCGACAACCCTAGAGTTGTGAGGCAGTAGTGCTAACCACTAATCCACAGAGCTACATTGCTAACCCAGCCTGTATTTCTGTGTTGTGAATCAATCCTAGGTCCCTGGGCAAGGTCAGTGTAACTAGCCAGATATCTCCAATGTGACACAAATGTTGTGCTATGTTGCCAATTCAGATGTATGTTGGTTCTATGTATCCCAATACAAAGGATTGCAATACTAATACAGGCGTACCTCGGTTTACCAACGCCTCAGGGAACGTCATATTTGGGGTACAAATGTCAAACCATTTCAGTTAATTGGTCTGTTTACAAATGTTTGAATAATTTGGTATGGGCATGTGGCCTGGTATGGTTCAGGAGGGGGGGGAGGCGCTCGCTCGTCCCCCCCCCCCTTTCCTGACCTGCTGGGCTGCATGCTCAGATAAGTATCTGTTATGGATTTTGGGGGGTACCCCATGCTGTTTTTTATTTAATTTCAGCGTGGAGTTACCCCTTAACATCCATACGAGACCCGAAGGACTTAGTATGGATGGGAGGGGGGACCCCACTCCGGGGTTTTTACAAATTGTTTATAATTCCCTGCAATACTTTTACATCAACTGTCAGTGGGGAACTCCGCCAGCAGCTGAAACATGAGCGCTGCATTGGTTTTCGCTACTAAAATGCTGCATGAGTTGATAACATAACTCATGCGGGATTGTAGGAGCGACAGCCATGTGTTAATGTTTCAACTGTCAGCGGGGTTCCCCACTGACAGCTGAATGTAAAAAAAAAAAAAAGCGTGGGGTCCCCCCTCCCATCCGTACCAAGTCCTTCGGATCTGGTATGGATATTAAGGGGGAGCTCCACACTGAAATTAAAAAAAAAAACAGCTTGGGGATCCCCCCAAAATCCATACCAGACCCTTATCTGAGCATGCATCCCGACAGGTTAGGAAAGGGGGGGGGACGAGCGAGCGCCCCCCCTCCTGAACCATACCAGGCCACATGCCCTCAACATGGGGGGGGTGCTTTGGGGCAGGGGGGCTCCCCCCAAAGCACCTTGTCCCCATGTTAATGGGGACAAGGGCCTCGTCCGTTAGTGGGATAATTGGTCGGCCATTTTTGGGGATTTTAGCATATTTTGTTTACCAGTAAAGTTGGAAATTTTTTGTTCCAAATTTACTGATAAAAAAAATGTGCCAAAATCCCGAAAAACGGCTGACCAATTAACCCACTAACGGCCCGAAAATCGTTCGATTTTTTTTCGGCAGAAAAATCGGCCGATTTTAGACCCATCTATGGCCTGCTTTAGATGGGTCTAAAATCGTCCGCAAAAAAAAAATCGGCTGATTTTCGGGCCGTTAGTGGGTTAATTGGTCAGCCATTTTTGGGGATATTGCAACTTTTTTTAATTGGTAAATTTGGATAAAAATTGGCCGATTTTGCAGATCGGCCGATTTTAGCTGCAATGATCGGCAAATTGGCTGATCTTTTAACAGATAAAAAATCTGCACATGAGCCATGACCTGCAAGAAAAATAAGAAGAAAATGAAAAAGAAGAATAAAAAAAAAGAATAAGAAAAAGAAGAAAAAGAAAAATGCAGGCCATAGATGGGGCGAAAACTGACCGTTTAAAAAAAAAGAAAATCGGTTGTTCAATGGGCCCACGTTACCACTGTCTTAGAAATTCGCTTTAACGAATTTCTCCTTACCGTGAGTACTCGCAGTTGGATGCGCAGAAATCCCCCATAAAGCCGTGCGAATCTCGCTTACCACGACTGCAGCTAAACTACACGATTCCTGCCCATCCAACTACTTTTAGCTTCTGTTGAGATGTAGGTGATGGAGCTCCGTTACCCTAGAATGATCAAACGACACTCTCAGGATGGTGTTGCAATTCACATAAGGGCCGGTTTCAGACTCAGCCTTTGGTTTTATTACAAATACACACATGCCCCCCACATGAATAAAGTCAATCCCCTCCCACCGAACAATGCAATGGGGAGTGCCTATACACAGGATGTACATTCCGATTGGAGCATAGCCTTTCCTATTATCTATCACTGGTCCTCCCCCATGAGCCTTCTGAGGTCAGCAGACTTCCTCCCCTTCCCCCCCATGAGCCATCTGAGGTCATATTTCCCAGCTCCTAGCAGTATGTCCATTCCCTGTACAAGCAACCCCTAGAAATATCAGTCTGTACCTGGATGGGCCCGATACGATCTTTATTAAAACACATCCATCCAAGATACAGTTCAGGTCGATAATGGGTTGTAAGATATGCATAAGCCTACACGTGGAGTTCACACCGCTTGCGCATTGCGTTACGAAGTCCATGTGGTACTATGCTGCTGATATGTGGATACAGGCCCGTGGTCTACTGCCAGCGGCATTCGCATCGAATGCCGTGGTGGTATACACGCCGGTCTATAAGCGCAGATCCGCCATCTCATCCATTACCGAGCTGAGTACTGTAATACATACATTGTACATGCGCATGGCCCAATTGCAGCCTTCAGAGCTTTAATTAAGCCACACGAGAGACATATGAATAACACTCATATATGACACATTTAAAGTTCGACCAACAATACAAAATTTCCATGACACCACCAATGGTAAAAAAAATTGTTCGATTTTCGCCCCGTCTACGGCTGGCAAATATAATAGCAAAGTAATTACTTCTGTCCCTGCAGAGAGCTGCGCTATTATATTTGACATTAAAAAGTATAAAGGTTGCAACATTGTATCTATATGTATCCAAATAAAAACATCTGTATCCGAAATGGATACAAATAGATACAATGTTGCAACCTTTATACTTTTTAATGTCAAATATAATAGCGGAGCTCTCTGCAGGGACAGAAGGAATGTTTCAGCTCTCATCGGGGTTTCCCACTGACAGCTGAATTTTAAATTATTTCCGTGAATTAAATAAATAATAAAAAAAACAGCGTGGGGTCCCCCCTCTCATCCATACCAAGCCCTTTAGGTCTGGTATGGATATTAAGGGGGAACTCCACGCTGAAATTTTAAAAAAAAACAGCGTGGGTCCCCCTCAATATCCATACCAGACCCTTATCCGAGCATGTCAGGAAAGGGGGGGGACGAGCGAGCGCCCCCCCTCCTGAACCATACCAGGCCACGTGCCCTCAACATGGGGGGGTGCTTTGGGGCATGGGGGGCTCCCCCCCCAAAGCACCTTGTCCCCATGTTGATGAGGACAAGGGCCTCTTCCCCACAACCCTGGCCGGTGGTTGTGGGGGTCTGAGGGCGGGGGGCTTATCAGAATCTGGAAGCCCCCTTTAACAAGGGGGCCCCCAGATCCCGGCCCCCCCTCCCCTACGTGAATGATTCTGCGGTACACGGTCCGCAGACTCATTCACAAAAAAACTAAGTGTGGTGTAAAAAAAACACAGTACAGGGTCTTTGACAAGTCCTTTATTAAAACAATGTCCCCCGAAGTAGATCCAACGTCAATCGCGGCGGCAGGGACCCGAAAAAAAAAAAAGGTTCCGCTCCCGTCCGAAGCTTCCAGCCTTGTGAAGAAAAGCCTAGCTGACATTTCTTATATAGGTATGGGGCGGGGCCAGCCAGGAACAGCAAGCATGTGACATGGGGCGGGTCACTGGGATGATGTCAAAATCAGTAAAATCATTACAGAAATAATTATAAAGGATAAGAAACAAAAATAGAGTCACTAGAACTAAGGAAATTTAATTAGATTAAATGAAGATATGCTTAGTGCTGTTTATTAAACACAATAGTCACGACCGAGTGCCTGCTGTCAGAGGAATCCACAGTAAGATTCACTATTAGTCAGTGGCTAAAAAACAAACGCCCATGGCAGAGGTCTAAAATGTGTTCTGCACATGCTCAGTTCTATCTGCCAAAGACACTGCACGGGAGTCTAGATTTTTACTGTGTCGATTTCCTTGAAAAAAACGATTTCTAACACATTCTTAATTTTTTTGGAAATAGCAGATATTGTTTAAAGTGAAGTCCTGATATTTGGCAAAGCAAATTTCTAAGTGAACATGTCTCTGCAGTGATTTTTCATGGTGTTAGACGTGCTTCTTAGCAAGTCTGATTCCGGGCGTGTGTCTTTTTGTGAATTAGATTGGGCATCTGCTTATGGGCTCTAGTCAATAGTGAATTAGGTTGCAGGGTAAAAAATAGACGGACGCCCATGAAAATTGGGCTTAAGCCCATGAATATGCGCCCACGCCCAATAGTGAATCAGGGCCACAGTGTAAAAGCATAATATACCAAATTTATAAAAAATGTTAAACACTTACAATGTTAAAATACATATGCAATGAACAGTATACAACTGGTCCTGGGAGTCAGACAAGCCGTTTCCTGGTATCGATGTACATAATGACATCACGAGCGTTGGCTCCACCCTACGCATTTCATCACATCTGATGTCTTCTGGGACCCTAGTGTCTACCAAGCATTTCTTTCACTTAGGACAGATTTCCCCTTACTTCCTGTTTTGCTTGTTGGACGGGAATTGAAGAGAAATTCTCCAAGGGGACACAAATAAAAAAGAACCTGACAGGGTTTGCAAAGTTTCCTTAGTCTATTCAAAATGAAATAAAAGTTTTGTTTCAGCTTTTAAGCCCAACTGAACTATCTTTATTAGTGCAAAGTGAAACAAAAACGAGAAGCGCACCAACCTTGCGCATCACCTCAGTAACCAAAATTTATTAATTAGAAAGTGGTACTCACAAACAGCGAATAAAATCAGGCATGTAAGTCGTCAAAGGGACTTCAAAGATACCTTCTTCATCAGAAGTTATGGCCTTCAAAACGCGTCAGCTGTACTGAGTGTCTACCCCCATGATGGGATTCGTGCTGGCTCCTTATCTTTGAAGTCCCTTTGAGGACTTACATGCCTGATTTTATTCGCTGTTTGTGAGTACCATTTTCTAATTAATACATTTTGGTTACTGAGGTAATGCACAGGTTGGTGCGCTTCTCGTTTTTGTTTCACTTTGCAGTATTGGTCAGGCTTCCCCAGCCTCGTTTGGAGCTGCACAATCTTTTATGCACTGGTGGTCACTTTTTCCAGTTCTGGTTCCATCCATTTGCCACCCACCTGGGTCCTAGAGCACAGGAGAAATCGCGTCTGGTCTACCATCTTTATTAGTGTAATGTATACAGGCAACATTAACAAGAATGATCATTTTTCTTTTTAATATCTGATAAATATCTGCAGCAAGAGTTAAAAAAAAGCATGTACTGCCCGCAGATAGCAGTGTCAGACCGCAGCTCTCAAACACAAGCTAACCTGCTGTTCAATACACTCCAATAAACAATGCTCTAATCAAGATCAGTGTTCTGGGGGTATGTAGGAGAGCTGGGCTGGTGCCACTCTCCTTGTACTGCCAGCAAAGAATTTTTAACCCCCGCTGCAGTGCTTAGCTGTTAAAAAGCCAAAACTAGGTATAGCCATTACTATATATGCAGCCTGACTACATTACAGTATAAC
Source organism: Staurois parvus (assembly GCF_062004578.1). Classification (NCBI taxonomy): domain Eukaryota; kingdom Metazoa; phylum Chordata; class Amphibia; order Anura; family Ranidae; genus Staurois; species Staurois parvus. The sequence goes on from NW_028318013.1 coordinate 7,011,098, forward strand.
ATTCATTTGGTTCACTCAGGCTTTAAAAACGGATTTTCCTAAATCAAAATGTTACTGCAATGGGACCCTTGTATACTAGAGCCATGTCTAAATTGGTTGTATCTCTTTTATGCATTTCCATTTATTTTCACTGATTGAATGGAATGTTCCTTTAAATTTTCCTGGACAATTCATAATATCAATTTATTTCTGTAGCACAGCTTTTAAACACATACAGTTTTTAATGGATCTAAGAGTCAATTTCACCATTTGCAGAAATTCTTCACAGGAACAGCAAGGTAAAAACTAAAGTACAAAACTTTCTCACCTTAAGGGATCATTTACTGAAATACATTAGTTCTATACGATCTATACAAGTGACCTGTTCATATCTGATTGTTCTCATCAGAGACAAATGTAAAACCTCCATCATTATTTTATATTTAGTGACACTTGTCTGGACAACATGCAATGCACCACTTAAAGTGCCTGCTTATATTTCCAGGAAAGGCAATGCCAGTGGAGACACATAAAATAAGTGTCATTTACTCAGTAAGAAATGATTTTAGCTCCAGTAATGTAAGAAGAAGGTTTTATTTTCTGCATTCCTGGCAAAGACTTGTCACTCATCACAAGTAGCTGATGAAAGATTATATTTCCAATCTGATTTTTTTCTCCACCCCCACTACATGCAACTGCAATCATGTAAAGGAACAGAGAAATGAGGACTGCATTCTGTACAAGTTAATAGGTAGGTGGCATTGACCAGTACGCACATAATTTTCCACAACTGAATAACTGTTAGTAATTTAATAGAATTATGATTCAGATACTTTAAATACTGTGGCATTTAGTAAGTACTTACTAAGCCCTATTTCTGAACTTAGTCCACTTAACCACTTTTATTAAAGCAAATCCTTTTTTTTATGAAAGTAAAATATCTGCCATTTACAATTAAAGTTTTGTTTTTAGTTTGAATGTCAAATTTGTCACATTTGCTTATTTGAACCCCAAAACTTACCAGTCCTTAGATGAGGTGGCTGTATTGGTTTAATTTTTCAGGCTTTTTCTCCCTTTTTTTCATCAGGTATTCCTGCAAACGACACTATTCTTGTCCTAGGGTGACACACTTACTTGTAATATTGTATCTTTGGAGGAGCAGAATTGTCACACTAAGCTGCTCTCCTGACCTCTCCCTCTCATTGGGCTACATTCACAACGCAGTATGGTAAAACACAGATTAGTGTTTTTCAAAAAAAATGTTGGCATTCACAAAAAAAATGCATCTAAAATATCGCATACGGTATTTAACTCATGAAACCATGCAGTATTTTACCATGTCATCATATCCAGCAGGCGGTACTTCTTTTCCGGTGCACACTTCTCAGGGGTTTGACAGAAGTGAGTTATGGCGGAAGACAGCTCAGCAAAAGAGAAGCCAAACATCCTGGAACTGGTGGAGCAAATGGTAAGGCATTTTTAATCCTTTGAACAGCCTCATTTGTCTTGGCAGTTATGCAGTTTCATGTTTTGCTTCTGGAACATTTCTCCTTACTTCTGGAACACATGGCATCATTTCTGGTTCATGCTTTGCTTGTGACATATGTATCTCCTGCATTGTTGAACATTTATAGCTCAAAGTGTCCTTCTCTGCTTGTTGCACAAATGGCTCATCCTTGTTTGTCCAAAAACGTCCAGTGTAAATGTTCAACCTTACTTCCCCATTTGTTTAGACTTGTGAAACATGCCCTAACAGGTTTGCTGTGCAGTTGTTTGATATGATTTAGAATAGGAAAACTAAATAAGCACAAACCAAACTTCATTTAGGCTCCATGTACACGAGCCTACCCTCAGCTCTGGAAAAACGAAAATTGCGACAAAACTCGGCAACCATTTTGCCGTGTTTTCCCGCAGTCGGCGGTCAAAACGTTCCTATCCTGAATGTGATTTTTCCGCGTTCAGGAGAGGGAAGTTTAACCTCACCTAAACACGGCAGCTCCCAAACTCTGCTAAAAGCCTATGTGTACATGGAAACAATCAATCTTGGAAAAGAAAACAGTGGAAAAAAATTACAAGAGCTGTCAATTCAGTGGGAGTAGCACCCCATAGTGTTAAAGAGGTACCATGATATCAACATCAAGAAGAACATGGCCTTCAACAGGAAGGAAATGTTAGTCTGATTGTGTGTACTGACATTAAAAAGCATGACTACAAATGTCTAAAATTTCTCTCAAGTTAATGTCACTTCACCTTTTCTAATGTACATCTTGGATGTCTAACTTGCTTGCTTATCTCATTTCTTCTAGGCAAAAAACTGGTGGCAGATTACAAACTTCCGTTCATATGTTGGGCTATGAAGAAAAGCTGATACCCTTCATCCATGAAGAGACTGTTACAGGACTGCGCAAAGGTTTCACTACCTTACTCAACAAGAGAGGTACAGTAAGTAGATTGTGTTAGCAAATAATCTATATGTTAACTATTCATGTTCAATGATGATGCTGGGTTCTCCCTTGCAGCCCTATTGTATGCTGTTCGGAGAAACTCCCCCGTCCTTCAGAATACAATGCTGTTTTGACAAACTTTCCTTAGAGGTGACCATGAAGCATCTTTTCCCAAAGCTAGATTTATCCTGGACTTGGGTCAGTTTGCAGATGACCCCACAGAGGAAGGCATCCTCCTACTCTATTCTGAGCCAAAGACCTTAACTAGGCTTCGCTGCATCTGACAAGAATGAAAATAACTTCAGCCCGTCTGCAGAACAGCAGTCTAATGTCAGTGTTGAGGTACTGTAGTCATCATTCTGCCAGCATTCCCAAGTTCCTTAACAAAAGATAACAATTTAACACAAAGTTCAGCAGATATTAACACCCATTTGGGTTTTCCCATTCCACCATTTGACATACAACATGGGCATACTATATGTCGCACTTGAAATATTGACCAAGAACAACTTGTTTTTGACTAGCAGCAGAGAGAGAGGTTCCACCAAACTCAAACAGAACATCATGAGTTGTTAGAGATCATTTACACCCAGTACTTCACTCACCGCCCTCGAGATTGCCAATCACTTCAAAAACAAGATTGACACTATTCGCAGGGACATCGCTGCTGCTCAGACCTCCACCCCACCTACCTCCTCTCACACAGCAACCCCCTCAACACCCCTCCCCCTGGGCCTCACCACTGTTCAGACCTCCACCCTATCTAACATCCATCTAACCCCATCTTACATCCATTACACAGAAGCCCCCTCAACACTCCACTCCTTCGACCTCACCACCACTGAGGAGGTCACTAAGGTCTTCTCTGAAGCCCGCCTCACCACCTGCCCCCTCGACCCTGTCCCCTCACAACTCCTACAATCTCCCTCCTTCTCCATCCTACACTCCCTCACTCACATCTTTAATCTCTCCCTCTCTTCTGGCGCATTCCCCTCCCCTCTGAAGCACACACACATCACTCCTATACTTAAAAAGCCCTCCCTGGACCCCACCGACACGAACAACCTTAGACCCATCTCCCTGCTGCCATTTACATCCAAACTCCTTGAGCGCATAGTCTATACTCGCCTAAGCTCCCACCTCAACGACAACAACCTCCTCGACCCCCTACAGTCCGGCTTCCGTCCCCTACACTTCACCGAAACTGCCTTACTCAAACTCACAAATGATCTGCTAACCGCCAAAGCCAATGGCCACTATTAAGTGCTCCTACTCCTCGACCTCTCTGCTGCGTTCCACACAGTCGACCACCCCCTCCTCCTCAAGAAACTACACTCCCTTGGCCTCAGAGACTCCGCTCTATCCTGGCTCTCATCCTACCTATCACAACGCTCCTTCAGCGTTGCCTATAACATTACCACCTCCCCCCTACTCCCCCTCTCTGTTGGGGTCCCTCAAGGCTCTGTCATCGGTCCCCTTCTCTTCTCCATCTACACCTCCTCCCTTGGCCAACTGATACACTCTCATGGCTTCAACTACCACCTCTATGCCGACGACACGCAAATCTATCTCTCGACCCCTCGCCTCACCCCTTCTGTCTCCGCCCAAATCACCAGCCTACTGAACGACATATCAGAGTGGATGTCGCTCCACTTCCTTAAACTAAGCATCTCCAAGTTCCTAGTATTCCCCCCAGCCCCCCCCCCCACTGATTTCTCCATCACGTCCAACCATGCCACCATCAAGCCCACCCCGCAAGCCGGAGTACTAGGTGTCATCCTAGACTCCAATCTATCCTTCCAGCCTCAAGTCCAATCGCTAACAAACTCATGCAGACTCCACCTCCACAACATCGCCAAAATACGCCCATTCCTAACCCCTGAAACTACTAAGCAGCTCATCCACTCCCTCATCATATGACGACTCAATTACTGCAACTCCCTCCTTACTGGCCTGCCTCACCACAGGCTATCCCCACTCCAGTCGATCCTGAATACGGCGGCCAGACTCATCCACCTTACCAACCGCTCCATTTCCGCCACCCCCCTCTGCCAATTCCTCCACTGGCTTCTGATTGCCCAACGGATCAAATTCAAACTGCTAACACTGACGTGAAAAGCTGTCCATAATTCTGCTCCAAGCTACATCACCGACCTAATGTCCAAATACCACCCAAAACGCACTCTCCGCTCATCACAAGACCTCCTTCTCTCTAGTTCCCTGATCTCCTCCTCCCATGTCCACCTCCAGGACATCACCCATCCTCTGGAACTCCCTACCCCAATGTATCAGACTATCACCCACTCTCCTCTCCTTTAGGCGCACCCTATAAACCCACATCTTCAGGGAAGCCTACCCCATCCTCTGCTAACTGCCGATCTCCTCCACTCTTCCTACCACTCCATCCCCTACAGCTTTTCCTCGTGTATCACTCTCCCCTCCCTCCTAGATTGTAAGCTCCAAGGAGCAGGGCCCTCGAACCCCTCATGTTTCGCACTGTATTGTTATTGTACAATCTCTTGTATTGTTCCCCTTTGTAATGTACAGCGCTGAGCAAACTGTTGGCGCTATATAAATACTGTATAATAATAATAATAATTTAAAGTAGAAATTAAGGGCAGCTCTGTGTTTCACTCTCTCTATTTCTACTGTTTCTCATTATCAGTGAAAGAAAAACCCATATTTTGTCTTGTCACCCAAACAATAATAGAGGGTGAATCTCACCAATGGAATACAGATGGCAAAAACTGACAGGGGTTAAACCCTTAGTTACACTTTCAAGTCATTTTGGCTATTCTATTTGGCAAAGTCATTGCTATATCTTAGCACATGTGTGCTTTTTCATGATGGAGAATATATATTGGATGCTATTTACTGAAACTGGAGCCCAGAGAATCAGGTGCAGTTGTTCCTACTAACCAATCAGCTTCTAAATTTAGCTTGTTCTATGAAACTTTGAAAATAACACCTTATTAGCTGATTGGTTACTAGGCACAGCTGCACCAGATTGTATGTGCTCCAGTTTTAGTACATCCCCACCATTGACATTCTAGACAACATTGAGCCTAGTTCTTTGAGCCCAAACATCTCCTCATCATTAAAATGATGAGATGTTTAGGGGTGTGTATCAAAGTGGGATGGAACACCTAAGTGCCTTTGGCATATACCTCAAGACTTGTAAATACAGTGGATGGTACAACAATGGTACAACAATGGTTGTCTGGAGAATTAATAATATTGCTGGAGAACATTGTAGTTTTATGTTTTTATTTATTTATTTTAACAAAGGTTTTGCAAGCAAACATAGAAGAATACTTGTGCATGGCGTACATTTTGACAAAAGTATTGAGACACCCCTTCAAATCATTGGATAAAGGTGTTTCAATCACCTCCATGGCCACAGGTGTTTAAAACCAAGTACAGTACCTAGGAATGCAGACTGCTTCTACAAACATTTGTGAAAGGATGGGTCACTCTCAGGAGCTCAGTGAATTCAAACATGGTACCATGATAGGTTGCCACCTGTGCAACAATTGCATTCATGAAATTTCCTTGCTAATAAATATTCAACAGTCAACTGTTATTAGTATTAGGGTTTCCATGGTTGAGCAGCTGCATCCATGCCTTACATCACCAAGTGTAATACAAAGCATTGGGTGCAGTGGTGTAAAGCACGCCGCCACTGGACTCTAGAGCAGGGGAGACGTGTTCTCTGGAGTGAAAAATCACGCTTCTCTGTCTGGCAATCAGAAGGACGTGTCTGGGTTTGGTGGTTGCCAGGTGAACGGTACTTGCCTGACTGCATTGTGCCAAGTGTAATGTTTGATGGAGGGGGGATTATGGCGTGGGGTTGTTTTTCAGGGGTTGGACTTGGCCCCTTAGGTCCAGTGAAGGGAACTCTTAAGGCGTCAGCATACCAAGACATTTTAGACAATTTCATGCTCCCAACTTTGTGTGAACAGTTTGGGGGTGGCCCCTTCCTGTTTCAACATGACTGTGCACCAGTGCACAAAGCAAGGTCCATAAAGATATGGATGAGCGAGTTTGGGGTGGAGGAACTTGACTGGCCTGCACAGAGTCCTGACCTCAACCCAACAGATCACTTTTGGAATTAATTAGAGCAGAGACTGCGAGCCAGACCTTCTCATCTGACATTAGTGCCTCACAAATGCACTTCTGGAAGAATGGTCAAACATTCCCATAGACACACTGCTAAACCTTGTGGACAGCCTTTCTAGAAGACTTGAAGCTGTTATAGCTGCAAAGGGTGGGTCAACTCAATATTGAACCCTAGGGACTAAGACTGGGATTCCATTAAAATTCATGTGTGTATAAAGGCAGGCGTCAGGCAGGATGTTGCTGCTCGCCCATGGAAACCTATCCCATTAAGCTCTGTATACACTCTTGTTGTGCTAATCCAAAGGACACACAAAGTTTGGAAATCTTTAACTATTGACTCTGTAGACAGTTGGTGACTTTTGCGCACTGTGTGCTTCAGCATGTGCTGACCCTGCTCTGTCATTTTATGTGGCCTGCCACTTCATGGCTGAGTTGCTGTTGTTCCCAGTTGCTTCCTCTTTGTTATAATACTGCTAAAAGTTGACTGTGGAATATTTAGTGGCAAGGAAATTTCATGGATAGACTTATTGCACAGGTGACAACCTATCACGGTACCACGCTTGAATTCACTAAGCTCTTGAGAGTGACCCATTCTTTCACAGATGTTTGTAGAAGCAGTCTGCATGCCTAGGTGCTTGATTTTATACATTTGTGCCCATGGAGGTGATTGGAATACCTGAATCCAATGATTTGGAGTTGTTTTCCAATACTTTTGGCAATATAGTGTATCTCCAAAGATCTTTGTGTAAAATTATTTATTTATTTCAGGTACTTATATAGCGCCGTTAATTTACACAGCACTTTACATACTGTATATATTGTACATTCACATCAGTCCCTAACCCTCAAGGGGCGTACAATCTAAGGTGAAAGTATTGCCACTGCATGTTCCATATGTTCAACCAAGGGTTCAGAGCTTCAACAGAAGCTGCTGAAATGATCTGCTTATGTTGAAGTGAGCTTGAAATGGGGCCACTTCCCATGTTCCTTTCCAACAACCACAGCCTTTTCTCCAGAAACAACATGGTAAGATTTACAAAGTAAGAGTTGATGCATACCTTGAAAGATAGCTTTGCATGAAGCATTGTCTGACTTCATGGCCACCCTCATTGTGATAGGATTCAGGGATTGATAGAATAGAGTCCTCCTCAGTATCTTGAACCTCAATAACCTTAAGTTATGAAGGATGCAGCAGGCCAAAAACACGTCACCAACTTTTTCTTGGCTCAATGACACATCTTGTCTTAATAGTAGCAACATTGTAGTGAGATTCTGCAGGTGTTGAGCACCTCAAAAGTGGTGTTAGCAGCCAGGGTAGACATGGATAGCCAGAATCACCTAAAATACAGTCTGAAAATGCCATTTATTGAACAACAACATTATATAATGATGAGTGGGTTATAACAGCAAGATATCTTCCATACATTTTGTATTTAATGGCAAAACAAAATTGTAATGTGAAGGCCTTAGGCCATATGTAAACTGGCTTAGGTGGAAATGGTTAGACCAGGATCAGAATCTGGTTTAGTTTTTTGTTAAACAGCCATCACTAGCAATGACTAGATGAGCCAAGGTAAACAACCTGATGTGTATATTTTGTCTGCAAGGTGTGAGGAGTGAGCAGAGGAGTGTAGCATATAAAATTTTCTTCCATCCATGATGTATGTGACATACATTAAGACATATTTTATAACAAAAAGTGTCCTACCAAGACGTCAGCCTCCAGTTATTCTGTTATATCAAAATGGCGGTAGAGCTGTGATTGTCCTAGCATGTGTGCATCATGGACAAATCCTTGGATCCAGTGACCACATTTCTGAATAACATATTTGCATCACAAACAACCTGGATGTTGAGCGAGTGGTACCCCCTCCTACTACAGTAGATGTGGGCAAAAAAAAGTCACATGAGTTATTACACCAATGGCATTGGGAATCCCAGCTACCTAAAAGCCTGCAGGGCATTAGCAAGTAAATGTGAAAAAAATGGCTGGAATACTCCAACCACCTCTCCCTTTCAGTTTGGTACACAGAAAGTAAAAGTGTAGACTTCTTTTAGGATGGGGGGGTTACAAGAAATAACCCTCCCCAAGCAGGATATTGCACTAAACTTCTAGGTAAATAAGAGAACCAGAATCTTTACTAAGTGGAAAAGTGGGTTTGATAATAAAGTCGGCAGTGCCTCAACCCAAGACAGGGCCTCTGTGAACAGAGGGGATCCCCTTTCTGGAAACTTACCAGTTGTCTAATCAAAGTAATTGGGAGCAGGAGAACTATTTATTTATTTATTTCACGTACTTATATAGCGCTGTCAATTTACGTAGCACTTTACATATATATTGTACATTCACATCAGTCCCTAACCCTCAAGGAGCATACAATCTAAGGTCCCTAACTCACATACATACACATATTAGGGCCAATTTAAACAGGAGCCAATTAACCTACCAGCATGTCTTTGGAGAGTGGGAGGAAACCGGAGTACCCAGAGGAAACCCACACAGGCACAGGGAGAACATGCAAACTCCAGCCAGGTGGTGCCATGGTCGGGCTTTAAACCAGCAACCTTAGTACTGCCAGGTGGGAGTGCTAACCATTTAGCCACTGTGCTGCCCATTAATCATAAGCAAATAGATTTGCACCAGTAAGGAAATAATAATTTTTTTATATAATAATAGATTAATAACCGTACATACCTCTAATGTACAAACAGGTGTTCCCAATAGGAGTCCTGATGGAATTGTGCACATATACCTGGGTACATATACTTAAAAATAGAGATACCTCCAGATAAATGTTGACAATGGTTCTGAGGATTTCATCCTGATACCTAATGGCAGTAGAGGTCTGTGCGTCCCTCCATGGATATGCCTCTCCAGACCATCACTGACCCACCACCAAAACGTTCATGCTGAATGATGTTACAGGCAGCATAACAATCTCCATGGCTTCTCCAGACCCCTTCACGTCTGTCACATGTGCTCAGGGTGACCCTGTTCTCATCTGTGAAAAGCACAGGGCACCAGTAGCGGACCTGCCAATTCTGGTGTTCAATGGGAAATGTCAATCAAGCTCTATGGGGCCAGGCAATGAGTACAGCACCCACTAGAGGAAGTCAGGACCTCAGATCACCCTCACGAAGTCTATTTCTGATTGTCAGAGACATTCACACCAGTGGCCTGCTGGAGGTCATTTGTAGGACTCTGGCAGTGCTCATCCTGTTCCTCCTGGAACAAAGGAACAGATACTGGTCCTGCTGATCGGTTAAGGACCTTCTACGGCCCTGTACAGCTCTCCTAGAGTAACTGCCTGTCTCCTGGAATCTCCTCCATGCTCTTGAGACTGTGCTGGGAGACACAGCAAACCTTCTGGCAATGGCATGTATTGATGTGCCTCCTGGAGGAGTTGGACTGCCTTTGCAACCTCTGTAGGGTCCAGGTATCGCCTCATGATACCAGTAGTGATACTGACCTTAGCCAAATGCAAAACTAGTGAAAAACAGTCAGAAAAGATAAGTAGGGAAAAAAATGTCAGTGGTCTCCACCTGTAAAACCATTCTGGTTTCAGGGGTTGTCTCATTGTTGCCTATCTAGTGCACCAGTTGTTAATTTCATTAACACCAAAGCAGCTGAAACTGATTAACAACCCCCTCTGCTACTTAACTGACTAGATCAATATCCCAGAAGTTTAATTGACTTGGTGCTATACTCTGATTAAAAAATGGTCCTTTAATTTTTTTGAGCAGTGTAGGTTCACCTAGAAATATACTGGAAGGTGACCTCTACATACAGTAGCACAAATCTAGCTATTTGGCACTGTGCATGTGAAATAAAAACAAAGACTTGGCAGAGATACTCATGTCAGTCACAAGAACAAGATTTACATTCAGCAGCTGCAGTTAAACTATTAGACCATAGGAATACTTGCATACTAGTCCCTTCTGGCTTGGGGTTTAGCAGCATGGACAAGATATGAGGCTGAGACTTTATCTCTTCCCCCTTCTGGGGTATCAAGGCCAACAACCCAGGGACAGGAAGTGCATGCATAATATATTTACAGTCAATTACAAATTCAGACAGTAGAGGGCAGCAGATCCCTACACAAGGACACTGGATTTTTATTAGGATCAACAGGTATATTTTGTGCTTGCAAAAAAAATGTACTTGGCCTGAAAATAGAAAAAGCAGCCACCATATCAAAGGACTGGTAAGATGCAATAAATTACACTATTCTTTTGCATTTAGATAAACTTTTGGGACTTTTTGTTTAAAAGATCAATGATGTTGTGAAGAATTATAGTATTTGTCTGTATCTGTTGGTCTCAAATGTTCACATTTTAAAAAAACAACAATGGTCTTCTTTTGCTTTATATTCACCAGCTTCAAACTTGCACTTTTAGGTAAAAAAGGAAAGCAGTGTTCCATCCCAGACTTTGGTCTGTACCAAATGCAGAAATATTTTACTGACACAATTTACATATGTTAATCATTGACAAAACTCTGTTTTGCAAATAATTTAATTAAAACAAACTTTTTCTTAGTGAATTTCTACACTTATAAGTTGATTTTAATGTTTGCATTTTCCTTCTCCATCACTATGGGGACAATTTGCAAAGCAGTATCTTACTGCATCCAAGTATGCGGCAAGATACCACACATCAATTAAAAAAAAAAAATGTTGGCATTCACTAAAAAACGCTGCTAAAATACCAAATTAGTTAGTCATGTGATATTTTGGTAGTGAAAACATGCGTAATGTAATGAGTCATCAGCTGTCAGTAAAAATTTTAAAAATCCATACCAAGCCCTTTGAATTTGGTATGGATTTTGAGGGGAACCTCACGTCAAAATTTAAAAAATGGTGTGGGGTCCCTTCCAAAGCCCATACCATTCCCTTATCTGAGCATACAGCCTGGCAGGTCAGGAAAGGGGGAGACGAGTGAATGCCCCCTTCGAACCATGCAAGGCCACATGGGAGGGTGCTTTGGAGCAGGGAGGGCTCTGCCCCCCCAAAAGTACCTTGTCCCCATGTTGATGGGGACAAGGGCCTCTTCCCCATAACTCTGGCTGATAGCTGATGGCATCTATGTGCAGGGCTTATCAGAATCTGGAAGCCCCTTTTAACAAGATGGCCCCCAAGTCCCAACCTCTATGTGAATGAGTATGGGGTACGTTGTACTCCTACTCATTCACCAAATAAAGCATAGTGTGAAAAAACACAGGAGACAATTTTTGACAAGTTCTTTAATAAAAAAATAAATAAATAAAAGATACGTACCCTGGTGTAGATCCATTGTCAATCACATTGCCTGCTGCCATTGCCGACCTGAAAAAAGAATAAAGGCTCCTGCCATCTGACAGCTCCGCTGCACAACATTTCTTAAATAACTAAAGCGCAGGGGCCACTCTGTGACATTTCCGGGTGACCCTGCCTCCTTGTGATGTCATTGACTGGGGCATGCTTATCAAACTGTTTCTACTTGTATAACTAACAAACCAAAAGGAAGCAAAAAAAGAGAAGCTCGTTGTAAGATATACATACCATGTGAAAAATGCTGCTCTGGCTATAGGCAAGAGTGCAGGCTAGGCCACCCATTCACCGCACTGGCACTCACTAGCTCCACTGGGGCCCACCTAGTACACAGGGTTCACCCAGGTTCACTCATCGGCAATAAACATTGACCAGAACCTTTGCAGAACTATACATCTGCATGCCATCTGCACATATAGTGTGTCAGAGACAGGGAGCCAATTTGTTGGGCTCACTCACCATGCTCTTAGTCTCTCTTGAAAGCAGCATGTCTGCTTGCCAGGGATACCAGTCACTTCAGGCCTGAAGACATCTTATGGTTCCAGGATAGCGTTTTCTCTGACTATCCACCACTGGTCCCTAACTAGACAAGGTTTCTGACACCATTGGGTACATTGGCATCTTTCTTCACCAAGTAGGTACTTTATGGGATGCACTCTCTAGCATAGCCTAACAGTGTACTATCCTGCTTCTCAACAGCAAGCTTATTAGGAATCCAGCTCAGACACATGAAGCGGCCAGAAGCTCAGTCCAACACAATTTTATTGTAAGTGTATTAGTAAAGTGAACAGTCGGACTGTGCAGGGGGCAGGGGCAGCTGCCTCAGTCTCCCAACAGCACACTGAGTCAGCTGCCATTTAGGCATGTGGGAGTATCCTGACATTACTGTCGGGATCCCTGCAGAGTCTGGACCGGCTCTGTGATGTCAGCCAAGAGAAAGCTTTAGCTGGGTGGGTCCATGATGTCACCACATTAGGAAGAGCTGGGCAGAACTGTGAAAGAAAGCCGATTCTGTCATTAGAGACTGGGCTGTATTAAGGCAGAGCAGCATTGAAAAAGCTTAATCAACTGGCTGCATTTGTAAAGGGCCAGGCTGGGCCATGTCTGTTCCACCAGCTTCCAGCATGCATGGACTATTGGTGGGAGCCAGAGCAGAGGGGGACCATGGATGCTGCCTCTCAGGACACTCTGGGGGATCCGGGCATCACCAGTGCACAGGCTGTGCATTTTGGTAGAACTAGTCGGCACAAGGCTTGGGCATAGGGATCCATTGGTGGTGGATACTCCTTGTTAGTCCTTTCTGGCACTTGGCAGTTTAGTGAGGTTTGCTGTGCATTTTGTCTGTAGAACAGGAGAGGTGGACTGGTGGTATTTCCTTATTTTTTCTCATGTGTGCTTCTTTTGCAGAGTAAAGATGCCCCAAGGGAGGATAGATCCTCACAAAGGAAATGCTCTAACTGTGGCACCAAGCTTTCTTTTGGTTATACCAAACCCTTATGCCGTCAGTGTATTTCTAGCCTGCTTAAGTCTGAATCTGACTCTAGCAAAATTCCTTAACTCCTTTAAAGAGGAAGTCTCTTCCACCTTTAAGGCCTTTCACAAGCTCACCGCACATGCTAGCACACCACCAACTGCTGCTACTGAACATGTGTCTTTATCTCCCGATCTGACAAATTCAGATGCTACTGAAGCTTCTAGTGCCAAAGAGCCCTAATTTGGCCAGTACACATTCCTCTGATTCAGAAAAGGAAGAGGTCCAGGCTGAAACTAGTAAAGCTGTGAACCTCCTAGAGGAAGTTGAGGATCTGCTAGGTGCCATTTATGATACTCTAGAGGTCCAGCTGTCACATCATGATATGATGTATCAGAGGCTGGGAAAGAAAAAAGTTAAAGTTTTTCCGGCTCATCCAGTTATGTCAGATATTAATGAATGGGCTGAACCAGACAAAAAGACTTTCTTCTCAAACACCCTGAAGAGAAGATTTCCTTTTGATGAAAACCCTGAGGTTAAATGGAATAAGTGCCCTAACTTAGATGCACCCTTGTCAAAGGTGTCTAAGCAGTCTGATTTGATAAAAGAACAGAGTGCTTGGCTTGGTTCCATGGCCAATTTAAAACCTGCCTTGGCAACAACATGCGTTGCAAGAAATTTTGAATTTTGTCTTGCTCAGCTGCATAAGCACTTGATGGCAGGAACACCAAGGGAAGAGCTTTTGAAATCCTTCACGATGCTGTTCAAGGCAGTGGGATTCATAGCCGACACCTTAGCATACTAGGTCAAGCTGTCCGCCAGCTCTGCCACTTTATCAGTGGCTGCAAGAAGATCTCTATGGTTAAAAATTTGGACGGGAGACACAGCTTCAAAAGTCCATCTGTGTAGGGAATTACCAGTTAATCCTAAACTTCAGGTCCCTGAATGTATCCATATGGTACAAAAGGTTTCAGATGGAATTCACTTATTAAATAAGGAACCTCCTTCGGAAATATTTATTTATGTCCACTATGGACTTAAAGGATGCCTATCTACATGTTCCCATAAGGAAAGTTCTCAGAAGAATCTGTGACTAGCAATTTAAATGGGGAAGAAAATTTTCAGAGCAGAGCTCTTCCTTTTGGGCTTTCTTCGGCAACAAAAATATTTACCAAGATTCTGGCAGAAGCATTGGTCCAACTAAGACTCCAGTCAGGTATGGTCATCCCATATCTAGATGATTTTCTTTTCCTGGCTCCTTCCAGGGAGGAGCCCTAGTCGAACCTGTTCAGGGCACAACAGTGGCTAGAAGAGTTGAGATGGACTGTAAATCTAATCTAATCTAATACAATCCCGGTCGATCTCCTTTATGGGCTATATCATTCAATCCAGGGATCAGGAAATAATTCTTCTGGAAAAAAAGATCAATCGGTTGAATCAGAAGATGGCAGGTCTACAGTTCAATCACAGTGTAGAGAAGTGATGTCAGTCATAGGATTATTGACAGCCTCAATCCCAGCTAGCAAAAAGCTCTCCAGAGGTTTTTTTAAGAGACGTGAGGGACAGAGGTTTAGAAATAATGTCCATCCCTTCCAGGGTGAAGCACTCTCTCTGGTGGTGGAGGACTCGAACAAACTTACAAGAGGGAGTCAATTGGTTTCTACCTATTTTTCGCATTCTAGCTACAAATCTCATCTAGAGATGGTCAATGGTACCAAGGCAGATGGTCTCCTGAAGAGAAGAGGTCTCCTTCCTACTGGAAAGCGCTGATGGTGGTGGACAGGGGAATGTTAACCTTTGAAAATCAGATTAGAGGTCATCATCTGCAAATTCAATCCAACAATATTACAGCAGTGGCGTACATCAACAGACAGGTGGGTACCAGAAGTCCTCGACTGATAATTGCTCTGAACATTTTTCAGTGGGCAGAACAGAACCTTTGTTCCATCTCTGCGATGCACCTGAAAGGAGAACAGAACAACCTAGCAGATTTCCTAAGCCATCAGCAGGTCTCAAACCAGGAACGGTCCTTACATCCAGAGGCATTCATAAAGTTTGTTTCTTTCTGGGGAAATCAAGAATCGATTTCTTTCTGACCAGGATGAACACAAATGTACCAGCGTTCTTTTCTCTGGACCCAGAAGATCATGCACTAGCAGTGCGTGTCCTACAGAACCCTTGGGATTTCAACCTTTGCTATGCCTTCCCACCTATTCACCTCATTCCAAGAGTCTTGTTCAACTGTTTGCTAGAAAATGCATAAATGATCCTGGTAGCATTATATTGGCCCAGAAGACCATGGTTCTCAACATTACACACATTGACTGACCAGGCCCCTCTCAGGTTGCCTTTCAGGAAGGATTTGCTATACCAAGGACCTCTGGAACTTCCACAGGTGACCACTCTAAACCTAACAGCTTGGTTTCTGAGGAAGAGATCCTGAGAGCTAAGGGCCTGTCTGATAAAGTCATCCACACCTTACTTCAAAGTAGAAAACCAACAACTAGAACAATTTATGGCAAAGTTTGGAAAATAATTAATTCATGGCTCAAATCAAATCAAATTTCTACGGGGTCACCCACTATCCTTGGATTATTGCAAGATGGGTTTGAGAAAGGATTAGCCCTGAGTACTGTAAGGGTACAGAATGGGGTGCTAAGTGTCTATTTGCAAAGAACTCTTCAGGATGACCCGCTTATCTCTAGGTTTTGTAAAGCAATAGCTAAATGAAAACTAACTAGGGAGTCAGAATTCTAGGTTAGGACCTTTCTATTGATCTAAAGGCTTTTCTTGGAGCACCTTTTAAGCCAACCTTGGAATCTTCAGTGAAAATTATTTCTCTTAAAACAGTACTGATGGTGGCAGTAATGTCTGCTCGCAGAGTTTGTGAAATTCAGGCGTTTTCGATCAGGGATCTCTTTTAACAGACTTTCGAGGATAGGATCATTCTAAGAGCAGATCCAGGGTTCATCCCTAAGGTACTGTCTAACTTTCATAGATCACAGGATATCATCCTACCAACATTTTACTAGAATGCTACAGTAAAGAGGAGGCGTTCCACAAACTAGATGTTAAAAGATGCCTTTTAGGCTGTCTTGAAGGCACAAGGGATTTTAGAACCTCATAGGCACTGTTCGTTCTATTTTCGGAAAAACGTATGGGAGGCCAAGCCTTTAGGACCACCTTAGCCTGGTGGATCAAACTGGCCATTACAGAGAGTTACCAAGCCTTAGGCAAGGAACCTCCAAAAGGTCTAAGAGCCCATTCTACTAGAACGCTTTTTGCAACCTGGGCAGAAAAATCTGGTGCCACCCCAGAGCAAATATGCAAGGCTGATACGTGATAAAGCTTTTCCACCTCCGTGAGACATTACCATCTAGATCCGTTGTCAAGTTAGGATCTGGCATTTTGGAAGAAAGTCCTCCAAGGTTCCCCCCTAATCTGGTGAGTACTTGTTTATCCTATCAAGGACTGTCCTGGAAGACGACTGGAGGAAAAACAGAGTTAGACTTACCAGTAACTCTATTTCCAGTAGTCTTCCAGGACATCACATTCCCACGCTTTGTTTTCTGATGGAATTGTTTGTTGGGTTTTTATTATATTTTTCAGTTCCGTCCTTTGGTTCTTGCATTTGACTGATCATGTTACTGAGGGACCTCCTTTTAAAGAACTATGGCAATGTCTTACCTGTTCTGCAAGACTACTGGAAATAGCGTCTAACTCCAGTTTTATATATTTATCTTGAAAATAACATTGTTTTTTATTGTCTTATAGGTTTTAGTTCAAAATATAATAAAGAAATATAGATAATAAATGCAAAATACTATATGTTCCAGTTAAACTGATGGACGCACAGTAAAGAGTGCTATATAAGCAATTTTCTTTCTATGTAGAAAAAAAAACACCACTTGATGCCATCTTTTGCCACAATTAAAACATAGAACATCTAGTAATATATAGGCTGCTCTTCAAAGTTATGTGAGTGTCAGATGTCTTTTTCTCTGCTATACCTGAATTACAGTAATTTGTGTGTATTTGTTTTGGGCTTTTTTTGTGCAGAATGATGTTCCATGGTTACATTTATTTAAAACATGTTATTCTTTATTTGCACTAAAAGCAATGTTTACTTTATTATAACATTTAAAAAGTTATCATTATTTCAATTCAAATACATAAGTTTTTGTGTAGGACCCTCATGGTTTTCTGTGACAGACATATACTGTATGTGATAAGGCTGGCTCAACAAGCCATAATAATAATGATTTCATTACAATATCAAATACCTTAGCTTTCTACTAAGGGGGGCAGTTTATTTAAATGCCCTTGGATATATTTTCAACCCGAGTCGTAGTGGTTGTTCTCAGTGGTTGATGTTATTTAAAGTAAGTTTAAATGGTTATTGATAACGTTATGTAAGTTTATTTATATATTTCATACCAGTAATAAAGCCAATTAACCTCCAGTGTGTTTTTCTCTTCATTTCTAAACATGCTGGCTACAATCCCATAGACAGGAAGGCTAAGAGGAGCGGGGTGCCTATAGATAGAAGGAATAACAGAGGAGCAAGAAGAAAAGGAAAATAGTAAAACGAAATGGGGGAAATTGGTGTGTGTGGAGGGGGAGGGAATAGGTACAATTTATCTTTTGAAGATTTGTATCTGTAATGATTGGAATAATGATGGATATTGTAATGTTAAAAGTTTAAAGAAAGAAATAACCTTTAGGAAAAATTGGTATAACACTTTCCTATTGAAATTTTTCTTAGTTCATCCTTTATCTCATTTATTAATGGATTGTAGTTTGCATGATATAAGTTCTTTAAATTTGGGGTTAATTTTATTACTAAATAATTTAGTTCTTTTTCCCTCCATGTGAAATAAAAATCTGTCTGTAAGGCCTGTTTCTCTATCCTTGTAACATTGATATTTAATATCTTTGACTTTGAAGGAATACTTTTTAGATGTGATAGTTCACCATAATATTTTAATATTCTCATTAAATTAGGTAATGTTAATCTAGGATTTACAATATAAAATAACATATCGTCTGCATACGCTTGTGTTCCATGTCTCATAAAAGGAATCAAAATTCCTTTTATGTCTACGCTATTTCGTACCATCGCTAGTAACGACTCCTAAGATATACAAAAAGCAGGGGAGAGAGTGGACATACCTGCCTTGTTCCAATATATGTTTTGAAGAACTGTGACAGTGAGCCATTAACCTTCACCGCTGCTGATGGATAGCTATATAACTTTTTTATCCACTGTACCATTTTTGGGTCCAATTCCTAATGCCTCCAATGTGTCAATCATAAATCCCCAGTCTATCCTGTTGAAATCTTTTTTTCGGCATCTATCGACAGGACCAGGACAGGAAACTTCTGTCTCTTTATCTTTTGCTCTTAATAATAATTAAGATGATAATGGGTAATGATCTTAATCCATTGTCCTTTCCTGCTCTGCCTGGAATGAATCCCACTTGATCTAAGTGTATCCATTGTGGCATTAACTCTTTCATCCTAGTTGGTGGGACCTTTGCATATAATTTTGTATCTATATTTAATAGTGATATAGGTCTATAACTAGCACATTGGGACCGATCTTTCCCCTCTTTGGCCTGCAATGACTCCTCCCTCATTTCCATCCCCTCTCCTAATGCATTCATATATCTACACATTTTAGGAACAAGTTCTTTAAATTTCTTATAATATCTCATTGTATACCGTCTGGTCTCTTTCCTGCTTCTTTGTTCTTCAATGCAGCTTGAATTTCTTCCTGTGATATAGGTTTTTCTAAGGCTACTAATCTTTATTCTTCTAATTTTGGCAATCTGGCCTCCATTACATATTTCTGCATTTTTTTTCTTTTTCTCCCTCCATTTCTTTGAAGTTCTTAGGTTTTACTGTACTTCATATAATCTACTGTAGTATTTTTGGAATGTATTAGTGATATCAGTGGTTGAATGGTTAAATGGTTGGATATCAATGGTTTCATCTTTAATCTTCCTTATAAAATTAATCTATTTATTTTCTCTTAACCTTCTCATTAGATATTGTCCTGGTCTATTCCCCCACTGATATCTCTCCTTTGCCACCCTATTAAAGGTTCTCCTCATTTCCTGTTCCATTAGGTCCTTAGTTGCTCTAATTCATATAATTCCTCGGTTAATAGACTTATTTTCTTCCCACGTTCTTTCTTTTTTTGGCCCCTATAGAAATCAGGATTCCCCTAATATATGCCTTATGTGCTTCCCAAACTGTAGCAACCGATACCCTTTCAGGCTCATTAGACAAAAAATAATTCTCTATTTCCTTCCTTAATCTTATTCCATCTCTGGCTCCTCTAAAAATGTCTAAAGTAATTTCCACATATTTATTTAATTTCTCTCCCCTCCTAATTGTAGTCTCATTGTGACAGGTGCATGGTCTGAAATTGACATTACCTCGATATTATATTTCACCAAAGACTCCAAGGGGTTTATTTACTAAAGCTAGAGAGTCCAAAAACAGACTCCCTTCTGCATAGAAACCAATCAGCTTCTAACCTCAGCTTGTTCAATGAAGCTTTGGCAATGAAACCTGGAAGCTGATTGGTTTCTATGCAGAAGGGAGTCTGATTTTGGACTCTCCAGCTTTAGTAAATAAACCTCCAAGAGTCTATGTTCTATCATTATATAATCCAATCTTGAGTACATCCCATGCGCAGAAGAGAAGAAAGTATAATCTCTTTCTCTTGGGTGTTTAATTCTCCAAGAGTCTATCAATTGACATTGATGTAACATCCTTTTAATGAACTTTACAGTTCTACCTCCATCTCTCTGCCCATGTGATTATGTATCCATCCAAGGATCCATGCAAAAGTTGAAATCTCCTGCCACAATCAGTTTACCGCTCTTGAAGTCCATAAGTTTTCTTAGCATATCCTCAAGGTATACTATTGGATTTTTATTAGGGCAATAAATATTTGCTAATGTACATCCTATTCCCTGTAATTTACCTCTCAAGAACAAGAACCGTCCCTCTGGATCCACCAATCTATCCTCCACGAGGAATCTTACATTTTTGGTAACCCAGTTGCTACTCTTTTTGCCCGTTTTATTCGTGAATCAGCGTAATACCAGTTTGGGCAATGTTTGAAATATAACTTAACATTTGTATTTTGAGATATATGTGTCTCTTGTAAAAACACTACTTCTATAGAACATTAATATAATTCACTAAAGATCTTGTGCCCTTTAACCAGAGTATTCAATCCATTCACGTTATAGGTCATAAAATTAACCACATTCAATCCTACTGCTGTTCCAGCTTAAAAGAGTGCATGTACTATATATATAGATTGGAGCAAAAAGATATCTTCAAAATATTCTTTACTACCCATCCCTTTCATCCACATCCCCCCTTCACTCACATCCCCCTCCTTGGTGTAGATCATGAATTCAATCCCTGTCATGAATTTACTTTTTTTCCTCCAGAATTACTAGACCAGTGACTAAGGAACCATTTCTAGGAATGTTTTTGGTATCTGTGAAACTTGATCACATCAAGTTAAACATATATAAAATTCTGGTAAACAGTGCTCTTTCTGCAGAGTTCTGACATTCACCCTACTTACTCAGACTTATAGCTCTACAATCAGCAAAACTCATGCTTCCTGCTAATAGGAGAGCTCTAGCCCTGATGTCAAACCTTTGAAGAAAGACCACTGTTTCTTCATGGGATGCAACTGTCTTTCATTACAGCATGCTGAGTACAAGGTTGACACCTCAAGTTGTGACTTTTTTTTTAGAGATGAGCGAAGAAATGAAAAATTCGATTCGACTGATTCGGCGAATTCGTGGACAATATTCGATTCGAGTCGAATAAATTCGCTGTGAATTTAACTTAAAAAAGGGTGTTTCTAGGCTTCAGAGAGACTTAATATTAGTGCAGAACACTGTACCTTTAATTTAAATGCCCTTGGAGTCTGCTGGGGAAGAGAAATAATACTGTCTGTCAGTATGACATGCAGATGAGTGCCGTCGATCTTAGAATCACTGCACACTTCACTCCTTTGGCCAGTCACGGGCCAAAACCAGTGTTTGGAGCCACAGTGTGGCGGTGGAGGCAGCAGCAATGGGAGGCCATACAGCAACCTATGACAAAATGGAAACCAGCAGGAGCGTGAGGAGACCTGAAAGTGGCACATGGCAGAGTGGGAGCAATGGGAGGCGGTACAGGGACCCAGGTCACACTGTGGGCCCAGCAGCAGCGTGACCAGGCGGTACGGGGGCCCATGGCCGATATGGGGCTTGGTGGCACCTATGGAAGGCCTGTAATCTGCCAGCGACCTATGACAAAATGGACAACCGCAGGAGTGTGAGGAGATTTCAAAGTGGCACATGGCAGAGTGGAAGCAATGGGAGGCCGTACAGGGACCCAGGTCACACTGTGGGCTCAGCAGCAGCGTGACCAGGAGGTACGGGGGCCCATGGTCGATATGGGGCCTGGCGGCACCTATGGAGGGCCGCTAATCTGCCAGCAACCTATGACAAAATGGACAACCGCAGGAGTGTGAGGAGATTTCAAAGAGGTACATGGCAGAGTGGAAGCAATGGGAGGCCGTACAGGGACCCAGGTCACACTGTGGGACCAGCATCAGCGTGAACAGGCGGTACGGTGGCCCATGGCCGATTTGACCTCATTCATCCCATAGTCCTGCCGACTCACGAATAGCGTGGCCTCCTCAAAGGGCCTGAGCAAGCGCAGGTGTCACACATGAGCTGACAATGGCTGACATCTAAGTTACACAGGGAGTACCTTTATCCGCTTTTAACATCAGGAAATCTGTGATGGCCTTTAGCTGTTCGTAAAGGCGGTCTAACATATGTAGGGTTGAATTACACCTTGTTGCAACGTCACAGCATGAGGAGTCGGTACGGGGGCCCATGGCAGATTACATGTCTGGCAGCAGCAATGGGAGGCCCGTAATCTGCCAGCACCCTATGTCAAAAAATTTAACACACCAGCAGTGTGAAGAGACCTGAAAGTGGCACATGGCAGGAGAGTGTGGCGATGGAGACAGCAGCAATGGGAGGCCGTACAGGGACCCATGAGAGACTCTGGACTTGGCAGCAGCATGAGGAGGCGGTATATAGGGGCCCATGGCAGATTAGGGGCCTGGCAGCAGCTATGTGAGGCCCGTAATCTGCCTGCACCCTATGTCAAAAAATTAAACACACCAGCAGTGTGAAGAGACCTGAAAGTGGCACATGGCAGCAGAGTGTGGCGATGGAGACAGCAGCAATGGGAGGCCGTACAGGGACCCATGAGAGACTCTAGACTTGGCAGCAGCATGAGGAGGCGGTATATAGGGGCCCATGGCAGATTAGGGGCCTGGCAGCAGCTATGTGAGGCCCGTAATCTGCCTGCACCCTATGTCAAAAAATTAAACACACCAGCAGTGTGAAGAGACCTGAAAGTGGCACATGGCAGCAGAGTGTGGCGATGGAGACAGCAGCAATGGGAGGCCGTACAGGGACCCATGAGAGACTCTGGACTTGGCAGCAGCATGAGGAGGCGGTATATAGGGGCCCATGGCAGATTAGGGGCCTGGCAGCAGCTATGTGAGGCCCGTAATCTGCCTGCACCCTATGTCAAAAAATTAAACACACCAGCAGTGTGAAGAGACCTGAAAGTGGCACATGGCAGAGTGTGGCGATGGAGACAGCAGCAATGGGAGGCCGTACAGGGACCCATGACAGACTCTAGACTTGGCAGCAGCATGAGGAGGCGGTTTATAGGGGCCCATGGCAGATTAGGGGCCTGGCAGCAGCTATGTGAGGCCCGTAATCTGCCTGCACCCTATGTCAAAAAATTTAACACACCAGCAGTGTGAAGAGACCTGAAAGTGGCACATGGCAGCAGAGTGTGGCGATGGAGACAGCAGCAATGGGAGGCCGTACAGGGACCCATGAGAGACTCTAGACTTGGCAGCAGCATGAGGAGGCGGTATATAGGGGCCCATGGCAGATTAGGGGCCTGGCAGCAGCTATGTGAGGCCCGTAATCTGCCTGCACCCTATGTCAAAAAATTAAACACACCAGCAGTGTGAAGAGACCTGAAAGTGGCACATGGCAGAGTGTGGCGATGGAGACAGCAGCAATGGGAGGCCGTACAGGGACCCATGACAGACTCTAGACTTGGCAGCAGCATGAGGAGGCGGTATATAGGGGCCCATGGCAGATTAGGGGCCTGGCAGCAGCTATGTGAGGCCCGTAATCTGCCTGCACCCTATGTCAAAAAATTAAACACACCAGCAGTGTGAAGAGACCTGAAAGTGGCACATGGCAGCAGAGTGTGGCGATGGAGACAGCAGCAATGGGAGGCCGTACAGGGACCCATGAGAGACTCTAGACTTGGCAGCAGCATGAGGAGGCGGTATATAGGGGCCCATGGCAGATTAGGGGCCTGGCAGCAGCTATGTGAGGCCCGTAATCTGCCTGCACCCTATGTCAAAAAATTAAACACACCAGCAGTGTGAAGAGACCTGAAAGTGGCACATGGCAGCAGAGTGTGGCGATGGAGACAGCAGCAATGGGAGGCCGTACAGGGACCCATGAGAGACTCTGGACTTGGCAGCAGCATGAGGAGGCGGTATATAGGGGCCCATGGCAGATTAGGGGCCTGGCAGCAGCTATGTGAGGCCCGTAATCTGCCTGCACCCTATGTCAAAAAATTAAACACACCAGCAGTGTGAAGAGACCTGAAAGTGGCACATGGCAGAGTGTGGCGATGGAGACAGCAGCAATGGGAGGCCGTACAGGGACCCATGACAGACTCTAGACTTGGCAGCAGCATGAGGAGGCGGTTTATAGGGGCCCATGGCAGATTAGGGGCCTGGCAGCAGCTATGTGAGGCCCGTAATCTGCCTGCACCCTATGTCAAAAAATTTAACACACCAGCAGTGTGAAGAGACCTGAAAGTGGCACATGGCAGCAGAGTGTGGCGATGGAGACAGCAGCAATGGGAGGCCGTACAGGGACCCATGAGAGACTCTAGACTTGGCAGCAGCATGAGGAGGCGGTATATAGGGGCCCATGGCAGATTAGGGGCCTGGCAGCAGCTATGTGAGGCCCGTAATCTGCCTGCACCCTATGTCAAAAAATTAAACACACCAGCAGTGTGAAGAGACCTGAAAGTGGCACATGGCAGAGTGTGGCGATGGAGACAGCAGCAATGGGAGGCCGTACAGGGACCCATGACAGACTCTAGACTTGGCAGCAGCATGAGGAGGCGGTATATAGGGGCCCATGGCAGATTAGGGGCCTGGCAGCAGCTATGTGAGGCCCGTAATCTGCCTGCACCCTATGTCAAAAAATTAAACACACCAGCAGTGTGAAGAGACCTGAAAGTGGCACATGGCAGAGTGTGGCGATGGAGACAGCAGCAATGGGAGGCCGTACAGGGACCCATGACAGACTCTAGACTTGGCAGCAGCATGAGGAGGCGGTATATAGGGGCCCATGGCAGATTAGGGGCCTGGCAGCAGCTATGTGAGGCCCGTAATCTGCCTGCACCCTATGTCAAAAAATTTAACACACCAGCAGTGTGAAGAGACCTGAAAGTGGCACATGGCAGCAGAGTGTGGCGATGGAGACAGCAGCAATGGGAGGCCGTACAGGGACCCATGAGAGACTCTAGACTTGGCAGCAGCATGAGGAGGCGGTATATAGGGGCCCATGGCAGATTAGGGGCCTGGCAGCAGCTATGTGAGGCCCGTAATCTGCCTGCACCCTATGTCAAAAAATTAAACACACCAGCAGTGTGAAGAGACCTGAAAGTGGCACATGGCAGAGTGTGGCGATGGAGACAGCAGCAATGGGAGGCCGTACAGGGACCCATGACAGACTCTAGACTTGGCAGCAGCATGAGGAGGCGGTATATAGGGGCCCATGGCAGATTAGGGGCCTGGCAGCAGCTATGTGAGGCCCGTAATCTGCCTGCACCCTATGTCAAAAAATTTAACACACCAGCAGTGTGAAGAGACCTGAAAGTGGCACATGGCAGCAGAGTGTGGCGATGGAGACAGCAGCAATGGGAGGCCGTACAGGGACCCATGAGAGACTCTAGACTTGGCATCAGCATGAGGAGGCGGTATATAGGGGCCCATGGCAGATTAGGGGCCTGGCAGCAGCTATGTGAGGCCCGTAATCTGCCTGCACCCTATGTCAAAAAATTAAACACACCAGCAGTGTGAAGAGACCTGAAAGTGGCACATGGCAGAGTGTGGCGATGGAGACAGCAGCAATGGGAGGCCGTACAGGGACCCATGAGAGACTCTGGACTTGGCAGCAGCATGAGGAGGCGGTATATAGGGGCCCATGGCAGATTAGGGGCCTGGCAGCAGCTATGTGAGGCCCGTAATCTGCCTGCACCCTATGTCAAAAAATTAAACACACCAGCAGTGTGAAGAGACCTGAAAGTGGCACATGGCAGCAGAGTGTGGCGATGGAGACAGCAGCAATGGGAGGCCGTACAGGGACCCATGAGAGACTCTAGACTTGGCAGCAGCATGAGGAGGCGGTATATAGGGGCCCATGGCAGATTAGGGGCCTGGCAGCAGCTATGTGAGGCCCGTAATCTGCCTGCACCCTATGTCAAAAAATTTAACACACCAGCAGTGTGAAGAGACCTGAAAGTGGCACATGGCAGCAGAGTGTGGCGATGGAGACAGCAGCAATGGGAGGCCGTACAGGGACCCATGAGAGACTCTGGACTTGGCAGCAGCATGAGGAGGCGGTATATAGGGGCCCATGGCAGATTAGGGGCCTGGCAGCAGCTATGTGAGGCCCGTAATCTGCCTGCACCCTATGTCAAAAAATTAAACACACCAGCAGTGTGAAGAGACCTGAAAGTGGCACATGGCAGCAGAGTGTGGCGATGGAGACAGCAGCAATGGGAGGCCGTACAGGGACCCATGAGAGACTCTGGACCTAGCAGCAGCATGAGGAGGCGGTATATAGGGGCCTATGGCAGATTAGGGGCCTGGCAGCAGCTATAGGAGGCCCGTAATCTGCCAGCACCCTATGTCAAAAAATTAAACACACCAGCAGTGTGAGGAGACCTGAAAGTGGCACATGTTTGAGGCATGATTCATGGCGGATTTAGTCAGTTGTGTCAGGAACTGGTGGTTTGAAATCCAGACTAATCCACGCCTGATTCATTTTCACAAACGTGAGTCTCTCCACACTTTGGGTGGACAGTCGTGTCCTCCGCGGAGTTACAATACCTCCTGCCGCACTAAACACGCGCTCCGATGCCACGCTACTGGCCGGGCATGACAGCCTTTCAAGGGCAAATTCAGCTAGTTGGGGCCAAAGGTCAAGTTTCGTTGCCCAGTAGTCAAGGGGATTGTCTACCTCGGTTGGCAGGGTGCTGTCCAAGTAGGCCCAAGCCTGTTGTTTGAGCTCCTGCTCCAGGTCCACCTGATGCTGCTGCTGCTGCTGCGGCTGGTTAGTAGTTTCCTCACTGCGCTGGTGAAGAAAGCTACTCATCATCGACTGCAGACTGAGGCAGCCACTGCTGGTGGAGCTGCCACTGCTCCTACCACCCCACCCCTCCCCTGCTGCCATGCCAGCGGAACGCGAGCGCACAGGGCCCACAGTGTCTGAGGATGGACGTTGGCGCACAAAGGCAGAGACCAACTGACTACATAGGTGGTTTTTATAGTACGTAATTTTGGCCTCCCTCTCAGCAGGTGTGAAAAAGGCCACCATTTTGGACCGGTAGCGAGGGTCCAACAAGGTGGACAGCCAAAAGTCATCCCTCTGTCTGATGGTTATTATTCGGCTGTCGCTACGCAAGCAACCGAGCATGCTATGGGCCATTTGTGCCAAGGAATGCGAGGGACTCCCTGCCTCCATCTCCACAGCATACTGCCACGGTGCGTCTGGGTCCTCTGTCTCCTCCTCCTCCTCCTCTACCAGATGCTCCTGCTCCTCCACTCCTGTCCGCTGAGTGGAAAAACCACCCATTTCACTCAATAATTCCTGAGCACAAATGTCCTCCTCTACCTCCTCCTCTTCTTCCTGTCCTGCCCCCACAGGGGTCATGTGGCGTTGAGATCTGTGCGCCACGTCTACCGCACCCTGACCAGCCATTGTTAACAGCATTTGTTCCAGGACGTGCAACAGAGGAATGACGTCGTTCATCCCATAGTCCTGCCGACTCACGAATAGCGTGGCCTCCTCAAAGGGCCTGAGCAAGCGGCAGGTGTCACGCATGAGCTGCCAATGGCTGACATCTAAGTTACACAGGGGAGTACCTTTATCCGCTTGTAACATCAGGAAATCGGTGATGGCCTTTCGCTGCTCGTAAAGGCGGTCTAACATGTGTAGGGTTGAATTCCACCTTGTTGCAACGTCGCAGATCAGGCGATGCTGTGGAATTCCGTTCTGCCGCTGCAGCTCAATGAGGGTGTTCTTTGCGGTGTAGGAATGGCTGAAATGCATGCACAGTTTACGTGACATTTTAAGGATGTCTTGCAGTGGGATGGTGGATTTTAGGAACCGCTTGACAACCAGATTGAACACGTGAGCCATGCATGGCGCATGGCACAACCTTCCTTGACGCAGAGCAGACACCATGTTCTTTCCGTTGTCAGTCAACATGGTTCCGATTTTTAGTTTGCGCGGAGACAGCCATCTGTCGATTTCTCTGTTCATTACACTCAGCAGTTCCTCCCCTGTGTGACTACGTTCGCCAAGGCATACCAGGTGCAGCACAGCGTGACACCGTTGCGCCCTGCACATGTGATATGCCGGTCGGGTAATGGGACTTGGCACGGGGGTGGCGGCTGAGGACACGGCGGAAAAAGAGGTGGTAGAGGCGGACATGCTTGCTGGACCAAGGACGTGCAAACGTGGAGGCAAAAGCGTCGTGACCTGTCCAAGTTGCTGGTGCGGCTGTGCCGGCACCACGTTCACCCAGTGGGCCGTAAATGACATGTACTGTCCCTGACCGTAGTTACAGCTCCACACGTCGGCGCTGCCGTGCACTTTGGCAGAGACCGACATGCTCAAAGACTGGCCCACCATCTCTTCTACATGTGAATGCAGGGCTGGCACTGCCTTTTGGGCAAAGAAATGACGGCTTGGCACTCTCCACCGCGGCGCGGCACAAGCCATCATTTCTCGGAAAGGTGCTGAGTCCACCAGTTGGAAAGGGAGGGACTGCAGCACCAGCAACTTGGACAGGAGGACGTTCAGCTTTTGCACCGTCGGGTGCGTGCTCGCAAACTGTTGTCTCTTGGATACGGATTCCAAGAAAGACTGTTGACGGAATCCGAGAAGAGGAGTAGCAGGAGAAGGAGCATCTGAACGAGCGGAAGATGCCAACGAGCGACAACTCCCCTCAGCAGAGGTGTTGGAGCCTTGACTGGCTGATAGAGGGCGATTGACGACGTCGGGTGACGGAGCAAGTAACGGAGCGGGTGATGGAGCGGGGGCTGGGGCAGGCAGAACCGCCGTATGTTTATCACGGTTTTCCCAGGCCACCGAATGGTGACGCTGCATATGCTGACGCAACGCTGTAGTCCCAACATGGGCCCCCTGGCCACGCTTGCATTTCTGGCCACATAGTCGACATACGGCTACGTTTACTTCCTCGGGCGGCTTGAGGAAAAATTGCCACACCACCGAGTAGGAAACTTTGCCCCCGCTACTCTTCACTGGCTGACTGCTACTTCCTCCGTGCGCACCGGCACCACTACTGGCCGTGGTGGTAGGCTGCAGTGGAGCTGGTGCTCTACTCCGTGGACGTTTGGCTCCACTGACACTGATGCGACCCTGCTGCTGTCTCCTGGGCAACCCACCGACTGTTTTGCTCGCTGCCAAGCTGCCACCCTCTTCTCCTGATGATGCGGAAGAAATTGCCTGATGACGACGAGGCTGCCAAGTGCGATCAACCTCCTCATCATCAAGTAGGGTCTCCGCCTCACTACTAGCCCCCTCGGCTGCGTCTGGGTCAGGAGACAGACCTGTCTCTAGACCGGCTACCGAGCCACTCTCCTCGCCAGTACTTGTTCGCTTGGCTGCTGAAAAGGCCGATGTCTCCCCCCGTTCCTGACCGCCCTCTGTTAGCTCTTCCTCACTGTACAGTGGGGCTGAGCCCACAGCATGCGATACTTCGCTTGGTGAGGGAACAGCAAAGGACAGGGGCAGGTAGAGGACACGTGATTTCTGTGGGCTTGCTCCCGGGCCATGCCAACTAACGGTTGTGTCTGACGTACCCACCGACCGTTGGCTGTAGGTGTCAGAGGTGACCTGGGAAGAGGAAGACGACCGAGCCAACCAATCAATGACGGCAGGGTTGTCGGTGGAGACACGACCGCTGGATGACACCGGGAGCACTGGCCTCTGGCTGCGAATACTGCTGCCTCGACCCCTTCCTCTGCTGCCACGTCTGCTCGCTCCTAAAACATTGCCTCCTCTGCCACTCCTCTGCATGTTGTCTGACATACTATTTAATTCAACGATTAGGTGTCCCTGAGTAACAATTCTCTGGCACTCAGTAACAATTCTGTCTGTCCCTGAGTATGAATTCTGTGGCCCTGAGTAACAATTCTGTGTCTGTGCGAGTAACAATTCTGTGTCTGTGCGAGTAACAATTCTGTGTCTGTGCAAGTAACAATTTTGTGTCTGTGCGAGTAACAATTCTCTGGCACTCAGTAACAATTCTGTCTGTCCCTGAGTAACAATTCTCTGGCACTCAGTAACAATTCTGTCTGTCCCTGAGTAACAATTCTCTGGCACTCAGTAACAATTCTGTCTGTCCCTGAGTATGAATTCTGTGGCCCTGAGTAACAATTCTGTGTCTGTGCGAGTAACAATTCTGTGTCTGTGCAAGTAACAATTTTGTGTCTGTGCGAGTAACAATTCTCTGGCACTCAGTAACAATTCTGTCTGTCCCTGAGTAACAATTCTCTGGCACTCAGTAACAATTCTGTCTGTCCCTGAGTATGAATTCTGTGGCCCTGAGTAACAATTCTGTGTCTGTGCGAGTAACAATTCTGTGTCTGTGCAAGTAACAATTTTGTGTCTGTGCGAGTAACAATTCTCTGGCACTCAGTAACAATTCTGTCTGTCCCTGAGTAACAATTCTCTGGCACTCAGTAACAATTCTGTCTGTCCCTGAGTAACAATTCTCTGGCACTCAGTAACAATTCTGTCTGTCCCTGAGTAACAATTCTCTGGCACTGAGTAACAATTCTGTGTCTGTGCGAGTAACAATTCTGTGTCTGTGCAAGTAACAATTTTGTGTCTGTGCGAGTAACAATTCTCTGGCACTCAGTAACAATTCTGTCTGTCCCTGAGTAACAATTCTCTGGCACTCAGTAACAATTCTGTCTGTCCCTGAGTAACAATTCTCTGGCACTCAGTAACAATTCTGTCTGTCCCTGAGTATGAATTCTGTGGCCCTGAGTAACAATTCTGTGTCTGTGCGAGTAACAATTCTGTGTCTGTGCAAGTAACAATTTTGTGTCTGTGCGAGTAACAATTCTCTGGCACTCAGTAACAATTCTGTCTGTCCCTGAGTAACAATTCTCTGGCACTCAGTAACAATTCTGTCTGTCCCTGAGTAACAATTCTCTGGCACTCAGTAACAATTCTGTCTGTCCCTGAGTAACAATTCTCTGGCACTCAGTAACAATTCTGTCTGTCCCTGAGTAACAATTCTCTGGCACTCAGTAACAATTCTGTCTGTCCCTGAGTATGAATTCTGTGGCCCTGAGTAACAATTCTGTGTCTGTGCGAGTAACAATTCTGTGTCTGTGCAAGTAACAATTTTGTGTCTGTGCGAGTAACAATTCTCTGGCACTCAGTAACAATTCTGTCTGTCCCTGAGTAACAATTCTCTGGCACTCAGTAACAATTCTGTCTGTCCCTGAGTATGAATTCTGTGGCCCTGAGTAACAATTCTGTGTCTGTGCGAGTAACAATTCTGTGTCTGTGCAAGTAACAATTTTGTGTCTGTGCGAGTAACAATTCTCTGGCACTCAGTAACAATTCTGTCTGTCCCTGAGTAACAATTCTCTGGCACTCAGTAACAATTCTGTCTGTCCCTGAGTAACAATTCTCTGGCACTCAGTAACAATTCTGTCTGTCCCTGAGTATGAATTCTGTGGCCCTGAGTAACAATTCTGTGTCTGTGCGAGTAACAATTCTGTGTCTGTGCAAGTAACAATTTTGTGTCTGTGCGAGTAACAATTCTCTGGCACTCAGTAACAATTCTGTCTGTCCCTGAGTAACAATTCTCTGGCACTCAGTAACAATTCTGTCTGTCCCTGAGTAACAATTCTCTGGCACTCAGTAACAATTCTGTCTGTCCCTGAGTATGAATTCTGTGGCCCTGAGTAACAATTCTGTGTCTGTGCGAGTAACAATTCTGTGTCTGTGCAAGTAACAATTTTGTGTCTGTGCGAGTAACAATTCTCTGGCACTCAGTAACAATTCTGTCTGTCCCTGAGTAAC
This sequence comes from Staurois parvus, assembly GCF_062004578.1. Classification (NCBI taxonomy): domain Eukaryota; kingdom Metazoa; phylum Chordata; class Amphibia; order Anura; family Ranidae; genus Staurois; species Staurois parvus. The sequence goes on from NW_028318013.1 coordinate 7,042,932, forward strand.
AATTCTCTGGCACTCAGTAACAATTCTGTCTGTCCCTGAGTAACAATTCTCTGGCACTCAGTAACAATTCTGTCTGTCCCTGAGTATGAATTCTGTGGCCCTGAGTAACAATTCTGTGTCTGTGCGAGTAACAATTCTGTGTCTGTGCAAGTAACAATTTTGTGTCTGTGCGAGTAACAATTCTCTGGCACTCAGTAACAATTCTGTCTGTCCCTGAGTAACAATTCTCTGGCACTCAGTAACAATTCTGTCTGTCCCTGAGTAACAATTCTCTGGCACTCAGTAACAATTCTGTCTGTCCCTGAGTATGAATTCTGTGGCCCTGAGTAATAATTCTGTGTCTGTGCGAGTAACAATTCTGTGTCTGTGCAAGTAACAATTTTGTGTCTGTGCGAGTAACAATTCTCTGGCACTCAGTAACAATTCTGTCTGTCCCTGAGTAACAATTCTCTGGCACTCAGTAACAATTCTGTCTGTCCCTGAGTAACAATTCTCTGGCACTCAGTAACAATTCTGTCTGTCCCTGAGTAACAATTCTCTGGCACTCAGTAACAATTCTGTCTGTCCCTGAGTATGAATTCTGTGGCCCTGAGTAACAATTCTGTCTGTGCGAGTAACAATTCTGTGTCTGTGCAATAACAATTTTGTGTCTGTGCGAGTAACAATTCTCTGGCACTCAGTAACAATTCTGTCTGTCCCTGAGTAACAATTCTCTGGCACTCAGTAACAATTCTGTCTGTCCCTGAGTAACAATTCTCTGGCACTCAGTAACAATTCTGTCTGTCCCTGAGTAACAATTCTCTGGCACTCAGTAACAATTCTGTCTGTCCCTGAGTAACAATTCTGTCTGTCCCTGAGAATGAATTCTGTGGCCCTGAGTAAGAATTCTCTGGCACTCAGTAACAATTCTGTCTGTCCCTGAGTAACAATTCTCTGGCACTCAGTAACAATTCTGTCTGTCCCTGAGTAAAAATTCTGTGGCCCTAATAACGTTTCTGTGGCCCTAAGTAACAATTCTCTGGCACTGAGTGAAAATTCTGTCTGTCCCTGAGTATGAATTCTGTGGCCCTAACTAGCGTTTCTTTGTCCCTAAATAACGATTCTGTGGCCCTCATTAACAAGTCTGTGTCCCTGAGTAATGGTTCTCTGTCCCTAAGTAACTTCTCTCTGTCCCCAATTCTCGTTTCTGTGGCCCTAACTCTGTCCCTGTCCCTAGTACAGAGCGGTCTGCCTCTGTTCAATGACTGCAGGCAAATGAAGATTTCCAAAATGGCCGCTATATATACCTCGACCATTACACAGTGCTGGCTGGCTGGCTGCTGATTGGCTGATGCGATCACATGTCGTTGAGGAATGCATTATGGGGCAGCGCGCCTTGTCTGCGCGCCTTCCCCGACATCCCCGCTCCGTCGCCGCACATGTCAGCCGCCATTTTCGGAAAAATTTCGATTCGCGCGTCCGAATTAGGCTGTTTTTCGGATTCGGCACGAATCGAAATTTTTCCGATATTCGACTCGAATTCCACTTCGGATACTTCGATTCGCTCATCTCTATTTTTTTTTAAAGACATCAAACTGGAAAACCTTGTTCATCCTTTGTTTTGATGCACCTTAGAGGGTTAGTTCACCTTTACTAAGACACCACTTATCTGCATAGGCAGTTTTATGGTAAATGTGAATTAACCCTTTAAATGTATTTAGCTGATTCAACAGAAAGTTGAGTTGGTTCTTTAAGAGAAATACTTTTAAATATTTAAGTGAAATGGGTTGATTTACCGTAGAAAATGTTCACTTTGCATTTTTACTGAAAAAATGGTACATGTGTAAGCAGTATTAAACCTAAAAACAAAAAAGTGTAACATAATGCAGCTTATCGATCCTTAGATGTGGTAGCTGCATTTGTTTTCTTTTTTTTAGGATTTTTCCATTTGGGATAAAGATTTTACCTATATGAAGAAAATCTGAGTATTGTAAGCATTCCTCTTAGTGTTAAATGGTTTGTCTCAACTCATCTATGACAGACCGCCTGTTACCCCACATGAGTGCCTCCATCAGAGAGCTGTTTCCTTGCCACTGGAACACAGGAACAAGCTATTATAGCTAGGCATTGCACCCAAAAACTGGACGACCCTAGCTTAGGTGCAAATTGGAACTGCACTTTATTGAAACTTCACACAGAATTTATACCACACAAAATAAGAGCTTGATCACATTATCCTAAACAATGCAAACTTTAAACAGTAATATCATCAATTTATCTAACAGTAATCTAATGAACAGCTAGCAGCTAACAATAACCTTAATAAACAGTGATCTAATTAACAGTAAGCTAAACAACAGCCAGGCACTCAGACCAGGTCCAGTTAGTTAGGGAGCCCACCCAGGCAGTCCGCGCCAAATCACAGAAAGTACATAACATGCGGTCTTGTGTCTTGTCTCAGGTGTTTGGCTTTCACTTGTGTAATCTGTCCACTAGAAAAGTCATCATAAGACTAAACTCATACAATGTTCCAGCAGTCTTAAAAAGTGGAATGAATTTATCTTCACAGATTTCTTGAGGGAGATTGTTGATAAATATTACTGTCCCAAGTGGAGGAGATTCTCCAACCCAGCCTGCAGGAGAGCCACCATATTACCTCTGACTATTAACCTGTACAAGATTAATACTACACCTTTCCATCCACTCCAGAAAGGAAGCTTTGCTGTCTTTATTCAGAGAATAATCCAAGCCTTGCTCTCAGTGTTCATCATGTTGTTGTCCAACATTAGAGAATTATTTGCTCTCTCCATGGGATCAGAGGCTGAACTGAGCTCTTTTCCATGCTCTGACCGGGAGAAGCAGAAAAAATCCACCATGGGACATAATCAGGGGGTAGAAGGCTAGCCCCTAGTCCCCGCCAAAGCCCCTGTCCCAGTTGGGTCTTTCACACCATCTAACTGCCACTTTTGCTGGACATGTTGGTCTAATAATGGATGTTGACAAACAAAAGACACGCTGGTCAGATCACCAGGTGAAAATAAAGCAAAGAAAAAAAAGAGCAGCTGCTATACCCAAAATGTGTATAATACTGCTTTAATTTGATTAATCAGTCAGACGCCTTATTTTTTGCTTTTCTAAGTTAACATTCCTTACCCCCTTAGGTAACATCTAAGTCACTCAGAATTGTGGGCACAATCGCTCAATTCTGCCTGGAATTGAAGATCATGCTAAAATTTCAGCAAAACATGCAACGCATGCTTGGGCGCCATTCACTCTTAGTGACACCCCAAACATGCCAAAAAAGGAGGTTTTGTTATGCGAAAAACAGGCCAAATCTATCTGTCCCAAAAAAGGCCCCATTCACTAGAAGACTTTATTGCAGAAGAGACTATGGGGTTGATTTACTAAAACCGAAGAGCTCAAAATCTTGTGCAGGTGTGCATGGTAGCAATAATATACGTCTGTATGTCTCTTCTGTGATAAAATACCTTCTTGCACACAAATGTTCGATTTAAGGCCATAATACTGCTTTAATCTGCTGTCCATATCATTATTTATCTTTCATTACAACTTGTTCTAACAATATTATCAATGAACCAATGTCACTGACACAGTGATATATTCACTTAGCATGGAAATATTGGAACAGATGTGCTTTAAACTTCACAAAGAATGTTTATAGGGATTTTAACACCTCTTCTACTATTTTGATATACTGCTGCAGTAAATAATCTTCTGCTTTATTTTAATAAAACAGGAGAGCAGATGGAAGGTTTTGTAAAGTCTGATTTGTCCATTAACAAAGCATATGTTAATCTACAATTATTTTCTTACTCTGCATGCAAGGATTATATTTTGCTTCTGTTTTCATTTTCATGTTGTCTTTTTTTCTGATTATTGGTATATATATTTGCAGATCATAAAGAATGATGAATAGAAAAAGATAACTTTATTCCACTGACTTGATTTCTCCTGTAATCTTTATATGTTAGAGATTGAAATAAATTGAAAATGCATGCAAATGCAGTGGAACATGATTGGGTATGAATACATTTGCATGCTTTCTAAGAAGCTATGTGACCCTAGGATGACTAGATATCCTTTATTTCTATTCTAATAGGACTACAAAACATCTCAAATATTATTCCCGTAAATAAATATGCTCAGAATACTGGAAATAAACTTTGCTGTACCAAATCAGGACAGGGAGACACTTAAAGTGTTACTAAACCTATGACACTGCGCTCACTATATCCAGTCTTCTACAGTACACAGAACATGGAAATGCAAATATTTTAGTACATATAAACTTCTAAATACCTTTTTCTCATAAGCAGTATATAGCATTCTTGTGACTTAATCTTGTGGGGTAAGTTTTCATTCTCCTCTGACTGTCCCATGAGGCCGATCACATGCACCCTCCCAGACAAAAAAAAAATCTCTAGCAATACACACCAAACAGAGCATGTGCAGACTTGCCACTGTTGCTTTGTGCTATGGCAGATGGACTGGGCACAGTAAAAGAAGGGGTGGATCAGAAAAGACAGTCTTATGACTGTCCTATGAGGCTGCATGACCCTTGAACCTCTGTCCAGACAGCACTGATTAGCCCTGTGCCAGTCACAAGCACCCTCCCAGACAAAAACAAAAACTTTCTAGCAATATACACTGAACAGAGCATGTGCAGACTTGCCACTGCTGCTCTGTGATATGGCAGATGGACAGTAAAAGAAGGGGATCAGAGAAGGCTCAGAGAAGACAAGATCAAACAGCCTTTTACTCAGTGAGGAGGAAGATCTTGTACTCTATGACTAAGCCCCGGCGGGCGGGGTGAAAATATCAGTGGGCGAGGCTTGTGGAGTGGTGTAAGGCTGAGGCCATCTCACGCATGCTAACAACACAGACTGGACTGGGAGAGTGGCGATCTAAGAATAAATTATACCCCAAACTATAATACTAACCTTGTTTAAAGCAGTGCCAATTAAATAATGTCTTGATCGATATAAACTAAATACACATCACAAAATTCTATACATTTATACAGTGCTCAGCATAAATGAGTGCACCACTTTTGAAAAGTAAAATTTTTGTCAATATCTCAATAAACACAAAAACAATTTCCAAAATTTTGGCAAAACTGAGTTTTATAGAACATTTGTTTAGCTCTTACATGAAAGTACTGTAAGGTTAATAATATAACTTAGATTACAAAATCTTCAGTTTTACTCAAATTAGTTTTACTCAAATTAGTTTTACTCAAAAATGAATACACCCCACAACAAAAACTACTATTTCTAGCGTTTTTTATGACTTCCAAGATTTGTAAGGGCAGAACCAAATCTTCTAGGCATGGAATGAACAAGTTGGCGACATACTGCAACATTTATCTTTCTCCATTCTTCAAGAACGACCTCTTTTAGAGCTGGATGCTGGATGGAGAGTGATGCTCAACTTGTCCCTCCAGAATTTCCCGTAGGTGTTCGATTGGGTTCATATCAGGAGACATACTTGGTCACTGAATCACTTTCACCCTGTTTTTCTTCAGAAATGTACATTGGCCCTAGATGTGTGTTTTGGATCATTGTCCTGTTTGAAAAGTGTACGACGACCAAGGGCATGGCGTGATGGTAGCATCTTCTCTTTTAATATAGAGAAGTACATCAGTGAATTCATAATACCATCAATGAATTTCAGCTCCCCAACACCAGCAGTACTCATGTAGCCCCACAGAAGGACACTGCCATCAAAATGTTTCACTGTAGGCTCCATGCATTGTTCCTTGTACTGCTCAACTTTCGGACACCATACAGTTTTGAAGCCATCATTTCCAAAAACATTTATCTTGGTCTCCTCACTCCAGAGTCCCACTAATCTTCCTCTTTTTCAGCCTGAACCCTGGCAAATTCTAGGCAGGCTTTTTGTGTATGGGTTTTAGGAGAGGCTTCCTTCATGGACGACACCCATGCATGTCATTCCTCTGCAGTGTACGCCGTATTGTTTTACTAGAAACAATCACCCCAGTTTGGCTTTCTACTGCTTTAGCTAACTGCAGTGAACTTGCACGGTGATTTTCTTCAACCTTTCTCATCAGAAGACTCTCCTGTCAAAGTGTTAACCTTTGAGGATGGCCTGGATGTTTCTGTGAGATAGTTGCTCTTTGTTAAATTTCTGTATCACTTTTGCTACAGTATTCTGACTGATAAGTAAAGCGTTGCTGAACTTCTTGTAGCCTTCACCTTGCTTGTGTAAAGAAATTATTTTCTTCATCAGGCCTTGTGACATTTCTCTTCCATGTGGTGCCATTGCTGACAGCATGAAATGGGAAGGGGTATTCTTTGCTAAGTATCGTCCTTTTATAATCAGCTGTATGCTTGACACCTGTATAATTAATAATTAGACTTACCTGTAGTTGATTTCTTGTTAACTAGGCTTTTGTTGTCTAACTTTTAGCTTTGCTCCTAAGAATTTCATTGGGATGTATTCATTTTTACAACATGGTCTTTGTTAGGAAAAATACTTTTTTTCTGTGTGCAAATTAACATATCTTGTTTGCAATCAATGGCCTGCATTTGTGGGAGTATTTTGTAGAATAGCGTCCCATAGAAAATGTTGATTTTGAAAGGAAAGTAAAGGTTTTCTGACAAATCTGTTGGGGTGTACTCATTTATGCTAAGCACTGTACATAACACCCATAAATATGTTCATAAGGCTCCATGCACACTGGGTGTTTTAATAACTCTGGTAACATTAGCTGTGTAAAGTCACGTTAAAAAAGTGCGTTTTTCAGCATTGTTTAGCATTTTTGTATTAGCATTTAGCTTTTCCACATTTTTTCACTTTTGCATTTTTGTTTACCAAAAAAAGTCCAAAAACGCTGGTTCGCCGTGATTTACCGCATTTTACTGAGTTTTGCTGCATTTTTCAGCATTAGAGCATTTTTACAGCTAAAAAACTCCTCTAGAAACCCACTAGTTCTGGCGTTTTTTTTCAGCCAGAAAACACCCCTGCCAAAAATGTTGATTACAGTCTATGTGTGCATGGACACATAGGATAAGCCAAAAACAGCAACTGTAAAAACATGCAGTGTGCATAAGGACTCAGTCAAAACAATGTCCATTATAAACCACTCCCACTGTGATCACATAATAAAGGGCCAGTCTCTTCATGCAGTATATGACAAGTTTTACTCTTCCATAAGTGTCAGGCTAAATACTTCTTTTGCACATACTTCCGTACTCCTCTCTCACCCTGTGTTCTTCAGATGTGCTTTCGCCTATTCAAATGGACCTTTGTATCAATTGGAGGCCATATACAGCATTTCTAAAAACACCTGATGAAGTAGCACCTCTCTGTTCAGTCCTCCTGCTGATTACCTCCATGTACCTCTCATAGAAGAAATAAAATATACTGGACATTGATTGAGACATGCTTTGATTGATACTGCTTTAGCATTTTACATGAGGTTATTAGTATAGTTTAGGGTAGGATATATTTTGTTGGCTGATCTGGTCACATATATAGACAAGGAGGAAATATTTACAGCAGTGCAGAGACATTACATTTGATTTATTGTGGTGCACTGTTAAAAAAGTGCATGCATTAAAATAAACTTCCACCCATTTCAAGTGCATAATAATACTTTGTGCATACTTACAGCATTGAACAAACATGCACATATAAATTAAAGGTATTTGCAATATCTTTGTGTTTTAAATAGCTAGTGATGATGCCTGCTGTGCAACAATGCCTTGCTGGTTACATTAAAGAAGACCTGAAATAAGAGGGGAAATAATGTATTTATTCACCTTGGAAATACAATATCACAATGTGAAATCAGACAGAAACAGACAAAATAGCACATATTTGCTAAGTAAATGGAAAAAGAAATCTATGGTTGTGAAACCATGAGAAACACTGGTCCTTTTCCAACTAAAGCAATGGAGAGTTAGAAACTCATCTACAACAGTTTGCTCCTAAAGTGAGAGTGCTATCGTCACCAATATACAAGAGGGCTTCAAAAAGTTTCCGCACTTTTTTTAACCTCTATTTATTAAGAATTACAAAAACAATGTGACAACTCTTATACTAAACTGCAAGGACCTCCGGCTTGCCAGTTAGACTAGTCACATGACAATCTCAGACATGACCAATTACTACTCCTCCCAACCTTACTGCTTCCAACGAAAATATAAAAGTGTGGAAACTTTCTGAAGATCCCTTGTATATCTGCATCACACATAGGAAACCTAAAAGGATTATTTAAATGACAGTTTCTCAATACAATAGACAAGTGAAAACTCACAAAATTACTGAAGACAAACATTATGTAGTCTTATTCGAGCTAGCAAGTATTTTTTTATTATTTTTTTTAATTTCAGGTACTTATATAGCGCCGTCAATTTCCGTAGCACTTTACATATATATTGTACATTCACATCAGTCCCTAACCCTCAAGGGGCTTACAATCTAAGGTCCCTAAACTTACATTCATACATACACATACTAGGGCCAATTTAGACAGGATCCAATTAACCTACCAGCATGTCTTTGGAGTGTGGGAGGAAACTGGAATACCTGGAGGAAACCCACACAGGCACAGGGAGAACATGCAAACTCCAGGCAGGTGGTGTAGTGGCTGGGATTCAAACCAACTACGCTAGTACTGCCAGGCAGAAGTGCTAACCATTTAGACACTGTGCTGCCGACAGCAGGTAGAGCTATACGTTCTTTTTCATGTGCATTCTAGTTTCCCCTTTGTATGGTAAGAAGCTTGTTTTTAACAGAAATAGTGCATGATGAAATGTATACACAGAAATGAGTTATGAAGAGTAGCATGCATGCAACAACCATTCTCATATGATATACTTTGATTAGTGGTTCTGCCATTAGGTGGTAGGGTAATATTTGTGTAATGTTCTTTCTACTAGAATTACATGGCTATGTTGTCATTTCCTGTTTCTGTGTTCCTGTTGTTTTCCAATAAAAAAAGAATGGCTCCGTCATGTATACAGTAACATTTTAGCTGGTAGGAGTCACATCTGCAGCAGTTATCCAACAGGTTATGGGTCCAGCTAAAGCTAAGGCACTAAATACTGCTGCAGACACTGACATAGTTCAGAGTTTCAGAAAAACACTCTAAAAAAGAAATACGTCAGAAAGCATTATATGATGGCTACTGAAGGTATATTCACACCAGATGAGGTGGGACTGTGTTGGGTGGCTATTCCAGCACAGACTCACCACATACAGTAGTTGTTGAACAAAAAAAAAAATGAACCATGTATGGCCAGGCTAAGTCTCAAAAGGGTAACAGAATTATTCAAACAGACACCAATAAGGTAACAATAAAAAGTGTAATTATTATTGAAGCACATCTGTGCAAAAAAAAAAAAAAATTCCTGTAGTGACACAGTCAGAACCATCTGAGCAACAATGTGAAAAAGAAGCATCAAACAGAAAGAAACAGAAACAGGAAGAAGCTGAGCCACCTGCAACTTCAGTCAGGAAATCTGCAAGATCGGATAAGGGCATTCCAGGTAGATATTGGACATACAGTATATGGTAATGCTGCAGATAAAGTGATGACATTTTCAACCAGCTTCAAGCTAAAATGCAAAGGCTTAAGCATACCAAAGAAAAAAAAGCTTGCCTAAAGTTAAAAAAGATCTTCTACATAACAATGGACAATACAGACAAGCAGTGGAAGCACTTTTATACAATGCACCCCTGGGGCGGACTGACAACTCATGGGGCCCCTGGGCAATAGGGGATCATGGGGCCCCTGTGTCCTTGCCCAAACTCAAAAAAACCTATGAAAAAGGTACCAGGGGCATCTCATGGGGCCCCCTACTGACCCTGGGCCCTCGGGCAGTGACCGAGTTTCCAAATGGTCAGTCCGCCCCTGATGCAACCACTACATGTCCATATACAAGTGATATATATACAATTCATTATACTAGAGAATATTATTTTTCTGTTAACGTGTCATTAAAGGCAAAACTTGTTTTCATTTTGGATGAAGTAAGTGAGGGTTATAACCCCTGACAGTTTTTTTTTCTGCCATCTGTGTCCCATTGTGGAGATTTCCCTTTGCTTCCTGTCCCGTAACCAGAATAGGAAGTGAAAGGAAATCCCTCCTAAGTGAGGGAATCCCGGGGTGTCCCCAGGGTCACCAGAACTAGAGTCCCTATTGGAAGATTTGCCCTCTATTCTTGTTCTGATTTTAAACCAAAATTTTAGATTTTCTTTTACCCTCACTTTCAATGATAATGAACAAGACAAATAGAAAGGGTGAATCTCTCTAATGGTGACACAAACAGCAATGAAACCTGACAAGAGTCCCAACCGATGTACAAAACTAACAAAAAACGTTTTGCCTTTAGTGACACTTTAAATTATTGTCGGCAAAGGTTTTGGGAAATGGTTCCATATTCTATATTTTGGATAAAAAATTTTTTTACATAAACATTTTTATTGAAACTTCACAAATACTATTTTAGAGCACAAACCACTGAACACAGTATACATCTAGGTACAAGAGAGCCATTTATGTGAATATTGCATCCATATGAAGTGCATTTTAACCATATTTTATAAAAAGAGTGATAGAAAAATGACAACCAGTGAAATATTAACAGGAGTGGGAGAAAAGATTCAGAACTTATACAGGGTGGCAAAGGACATGTGCCGAAAATCTTAGCGATACTGCACACCAAAAAGACATGGGTTCATAATTGAAAGCGCTCTAAAAGCCCATTTTGGAGTATCAGTAAAGGATAAGTTCACCTTTCATAACAGGGTGTAACATGTTATGAATAGACTGGCCCCCCTACCCCCCCCCCTCTCAGTTCCCTAGCTGTGGCTGCTAGCGGGGGATCTTCTCCTCCCCATAGCTGTCAAAATTTAAATAAAAACATCATCCAGTACCCTTAATAACCCTCAATTAGGATCCACCAAGAAGACATGGTATGCGGGGATCCTTTTTCAATGCATCCACCATGACTAAGTGCTTTAAATTTGGTAATTCTGTCCTGAGAGAAGTGAATCAATTCTTCCATCCCAGCTATGTGGTTAATCTTAGAAAACCATTCTCTGATAGAAGTAACTTGTTTTGAGCACCAATGAATGGGAATACGTAATCTAGATGCATTCATCATGTGCCTAATTAAGGATTTGTAGTACCTCCAAAGTGGTATAGAGGAAAGGTGTAGCAAATTTTGAGTTGGTGTGTAACCCAGAGAAAACATGGTGATATCCACAATAGTTCAATAGACTACACTTCAAAAGGGCTTGAATGCTGACATTCAAGGATCCTTTATGTGCCATGGTGTTACTGACTTCACAAACTGCTCTGAGAGTTCAATATAAAATTCTTTGTCCCAGGCCTTACATGCCGATCTGGATTTAGCAGTTTGCTTGTTAAAAATATATGCATAGATTAGTGAAATTAGATGTCTCTGGGATGGGTACAAAGAATCTCACAGGGTATGAAGGGTATGAAAAAGAGTGTCTGAAAACAAAGTATTTACAAAATGCCTAATCTTAATGTATGTCCAGAAGAGAAAGGACTTGGTTTTTGAGAGGGCAAAAATCTATCCCCATAGAAATGCAATGCTACAACATTAGGGTGAGGAGAAATCTCAGACAGGAACTTGAAAATATACCATGTGGGAAGTCTAGATTAAGCTGAATTGGGGTGAGAGGGTGATGAGAGGATATGGATGCTGCCTTGCAGGTGTAGTTAAACATTTTCAGTCTAGGGTCTACTGTAGTGTGCTCCGTTACTGCTTTTTTTGATGGGTTAGCCAAGGCAGGGATCCCACAGGGAGAGGTGTGAGAGCTCTTTATTGTCCTACCCAGTCCTTTGGTTGTCCATGTACCTTCCAATCTATGAGTCTCATTAAGTGACAGATCAAAGCATATGTTATGTCCCAGCCGGTGGTAGCCTCTAGCGTTCCACAGACCGGAATTCCCCAAGGCGCAGAATCTAAGTCCCAACCTGCTTGTTCACCAGGGCCCCTGATGGTGGGGATGGACTTGGAGCAGGCCGAGACCAGGTCGTGGCCCCTGGGTTTACCCAGCTGTGGTAGAAACACCACTGGAGGTGTATAGCAGGTGAGAGCCTGATGTGAGGAGTAACGAGAGCAGGGTCGGGCAGGCCGGGTTGGTAACGGTGGAGGCAGAACGGTACCAAATCAGTAAGCAGGAGGATAAACAGGTCACAAGCCGGGTTCGGTAACAGGAGATCAGAACGTGCAGGGTTAAGCAGGAGAATGGTCAGACAAGCCAGGGATCAGGACAGGAGACAGACAGCAAATCAGGGTCAGGCAGGGTCGGCAACAAGGCAATCTACAATACAAGAACTCAGGATACAGGTAAGACCATACGGCAACTAGAGTCAGACCTGACCTGTTTTAAATAGGGCGTCCTGCGCCCTGACTGGTGCCAGGCGCGCGTTCGTAATCGCGATCGCAAGTACACATGCGCGAGCGCTGCTGTAGTCGCGGGTGCCCAGGTCCCAATGCTTGCACGCTAGTGCGGCCGGGCACACCGCGCATGCGCAAACCCGTGCGCGATCGCGGCCAGCTCTGGGGTCCCTGACATTGCCCCCCCCCTTACGGGCAGCCTCCAGATGCCCAACCGATTCCTCCTCTGAGGCTGGTTACGAAGGAATTTCCGCATCAATCTGGGAGCATGGACATTCTGAGCAATTCCCACGAATTCTCCTCTGGCCCATAGCCTTTCCACTTGATCAGATATTGCGTTTGACCATCCATTTCCTGCAATCCAAAATTGCCTCTACCTCGAATTCTTCTTCCCCATTAATATCTATGGCCTCTGGAGGTCTAAAAAGGGATTTGGTACTGCAGGTTTTAGCAGTGACACATGAAAAACCAAATGTATCTTGAGGGATTCGGGGAGTGCCAGTTTAAATGCCACTTTATTAACCTTACGTTCTACTTGGAAAGGTCCCACAAATTTGGGTGCCAATTTCCTTGATGGACATGTCAGTTTTAGGTTGGTTGTTGACAACCAAACCCGATCCCCGGGGTGTATGACCAATTCCCCCTTTCTCCTCCTGTCAAAGATCATTTTCCTATCTTCCTGGGCTCTAGCCATTGTTTCCTGTAATAACTTGTTATTGGTTGTGAAGAAATTTAAGGTCTCTTGGGCTGCTGGGACTGAGTTTTCCGGAACCAGGTCTGGCAGGAAGGTAGGGTGGAACCCATAGTTGGCGAAGAATGGGGATTGATTGGTGGCAGAATGATTCGCATTATTATATGCGAATTCCGCCATTGGCAGAAGTGTCAGCCAGTCGTCTTGCAGGAATGATGTATAACATCTCAGATATTGCTCGAGTGTCTGATTGGTCCGCTCTGTCTGCCCGTTAGTCTGTGGGTGATATGCAGAAGAAAAAGATAACTTGATCTCCAATCCCTCACATAACGCCTTCCAGAATTTGGATGTGAATTGAACTCTCCGGTCTGAGACAATATCTTTTGGCACTCCGTGAAGTCTCACTATCTCTTTAATGAAAACCTGTGCCATTTTGGAAGCAGATGGTGTCTTTACTAGCGGAAGGAAGAGGGCCATTTTAGAAAGACGATCTACCACTACAAAAATCACGGTGTGATCTTGCGAGGGTGGCAATTCCACGATAAAATCTAAGGAGATCATACTCCAGGATTGGTCAGGTATTGGAAAAGGTTGCAACAGGCCCCAAGCCCTGTCTCTGGTGGGTTTATTCCGGTTGCAGATGGGGCAAGATCTCACGTACGCTTCACAATCCTTGGCCATATTTGGCCACAAAATGTGCGTCATGCCAAGTCTTGTGTATCCCAAAGTGACCCGCCAGTGGATGGTCATGGCAATAGCCTAAAACCAGGGACTGGAGCTCCTTGGGTACCAGGATCTGTTCCTCCCTCCAGAAAAGACCTTTCTTGCTCTGTAGTGAGGTCCCAGGTAGGAACCTGGGTGGAGGCAGCCTGCAGTTTGGACAACAGCTCAGACTGGAGCAATAGGAAGCTACCTTCAGGTAAAATGGTATCCGGTTGGGGTGTCTCTCTAGGGTCCTCAAACATCCAGGAAAGAGCATCTGGCTTAGTATATCTAGCCCCAGGACGGTAAGTGATATAAGAACAGTGCCCATCTGGCCTGGCGTGGATGGAGGCGTTTAGCTGTCTTCAGATATTCAAGGTTTTTATGGTCGGTATAGACCAGAATGGGATGTAGGGCTCCCTCTAATAGATATCGCCATTCCTCCAGAGCTGCCTTAATGGCCAACAATTCCCGGTCCCCGATATCATAGTTTCTTTCCGAAGGGGAGAGCTTCCTAGAAAAGAAAGCCACCATGTCAGCATTTTCCTCCTGGCTTAATCAGGCCCTTTTCTTAAAGAGCTAAGGTAGTCTTTGATGGTCTTCTCCACGTTTGGTAATGCATAAGCATTAGCTCCTTGGCCCCTACTCTCTGTGACAACACTGCTTCTACAGCCACTTCTGATGCGTCTACCTCTAGTATATACGGCAATGATGCATCAGGGTGGCTCAGAATGGGAGCCGTTGTGAACATCTTCTTTAATGCCTCAAAAGCAGCCTGTGCTGCTGGGGTCCACTGGAAATGTACCCCCACCTTGGTAAGCTGGGTGATGGGTGCTACCAGTCCTAAGAAGTTCTTTATAAACTTTCTATAAAAATTGGCAAACCCAATAAACCTCTGAACTCCCTTCTTATCCGTGGGGGCAGGCCATTCCAAAATTGCTTGATTTTCTGAGGGTCCATAGTGATCCCCGTGGTGGAGATAATTAGACCTAGAAATGAAATACTTTTTTGCTCAAAGCTGCATTTCTCAGCTTTAGCATAGAGCCCGTGCTGGCGGTGTCGCTCCAGCACGCTCCTGACATGTCCCCAATGCGCCTCCAGAGACGAAGAAAATATCAGAATGTCTTCTAGGTAGACGATCACAAAAATGTCAATAAAATCTCTGAAAATGTTGTTTTTTACGAAGTGCTGGAAGGTGGCCGGCGCATTACATAACCCAAATGGCATAACTAGACATTCAAAATGCCCAAACGGAGTGCGAAAAGCCGTTTTCCACTCGTCCCCCTCACGTATACGCACCAGGTTATAGGCACCCCTTAGATCAAGTTTAGAAAAAATGGACACGGTCTTCAACCTCTGGAACAACTCTGGGACCAAAGGAAGGGGGTAGCGGTTCTTGACCGTAATTTTATTGAGGTCCCTATAGTCGACAAAAGGTCTCAGGGATCGGTCCTTTTTTTCGACAAAAAAAATCCCTGCCCCGGCCGGTGATGTGGAAGGGCGGATAAATCCCCTCCGGAGGCTCTCATCAATGTATTCCTTCAGGGCTCACGCTCTGACAGAGGGAGGATACGGCCGAAAGGTATTTCAGAACCCGGGAGCAGATCAATGGGACAGTCATACGCCTGATGCGGGGGAAGAATCTCTACCCCCCGTGGGCTAAACACGTCAAGGAATTGAAGATAGGCCACAGGCACAATTTGGGCCAACTCGGCATCAGGGCTCACAGCTAATAGGGTCGGTGTTTCTAATGGCAACCTGGGTAAGCAATGTTCCTGGAAGTACAGTGAGGGAAACTGAATTGACCTGGCCTTCCAGTCAATTTGGGGGTCGTGAGCTCGTAGCCCGGGGAGCCCCAAAATAACTGGAAATAGGGGGGACACGGTGGCGTCCAAACGGAGAAGCTCTTGATGATGCCCTGCCACTGTGGTGTGTATAGGAGGGGTCTCCTGATCTACCGTCCCCGATTTTATTTGAGACCCATCGGCCAAGAAAATGTTCAGGCCATGCTCTTTGGTGAGTAACGGTATCTGTTGTTGGGCTGCAAAACCGAGATCAACAAAGCAGCTACATGTCCCGGAGTCAATAATAGCCATCACCTGTATGCTTCTTCCGGGGAGCTGAAACGATACAGGCACAGCCAAGTGAGTGGGGTTGTCTGTACACACAGTAAATATAGCAGAAGTAATGAAAGAGGACTTACTGTATTTCTCAGGACAGGAGCACACCATATGACCCGCAATACAGACATAGATTGTTTGATCTATGCCTCTGTCGTTCCTCTGTAAAAAAGGGAAGACTGCATCAGACCGATCTGCATAGGCTCAGCCCCCTCTGACGGTTCTGGACTCCTATTGCCGACACTGACCCTTGGCATGACTGGTACTCTTGGCAGCATCCATGAGGTTCTTTGTCCCTGGCTGGACCTCTCCTGTCTCCTTTCCCGCAATCTGTGATCGATTTGGATGGCCAGGTCTATTAGGCCTTCCAAGGAGTCAGGGACTCCTATTCTTGCTAACTCGTCTTTTAGTGGTTCCGACAATCCCAACCGGAATTGATGGTGTAAGGCTGCGTCATTCCACTGAGTGTCTCCACTCCAACGCCTAAATTCAGCAGCATAATTCTCCACAGCCTGGCGTCCCTGTTGTAGGGAATAGAGGGCTGCCTCAGCCGAGGCAGCTCGATGCGGGTCATTGTAAAGCTGTGCCATTGCCTTGAAGAAGGTGGCTACAGTGTTCAAGTGTGGGTGGTGGGTCTTCATCAGGCGATGAGCCCATCCCTGGGGTTCACCTTGCAACAGGGATATAATAAATCCCACCTTCACCGATTCAGAAGAGAAGGTACGGGGTTGCAGATCAAAATACAGTTGGCAGGAGTTCTGGAAAGCCCTCAACTTTCCTCGATCCCCACTGAACCGCTCTGGGGTTGGTAGTCTCGGTTCTGGCAGAGGGATGGAAAATGCTGCTCCGGTGGAAGGTCCTGCTGAACCCGTGGCAGGAGGCGCACCCACTGCACCTGATGTTGTGGGCGCAGGTGCGGCCAAGCTCTGAACCTGACCCTCCAGATGTTTGTATCCTTCTTCCAGTGTCTTTACAGCTCGTGTGAGTGCCGCCAGATGTTGGCACATCTCTTCCCAGGGTGAGGGTCCTCCTCCAGACTTTGTCATGGCTGTATGGTTCTGTTATGTCCCTGCCAGTGGTAGCCTCTAGCGTTCCACAGACCGGAAGTCCCCAAGGCGCGGAATCTAAGTCCCAACCTGCATGTTCACCAGGGCCCCTGATGGTGGGGGTGGACTTGGAGCAGGCCAAGACCAGGTCGCGGCCCCTGGGTTCACCCAGCTGTGGTAGAAACACCACTGGAGGTGTATAGCAGGTGAGAGCCTGATGTGAGGAGGTAACGAGAGCAGGATCGGGTAGGCCGGGTCGGTAACGGTGGAGGCAGAACGGTACCAAATCAGTAGGCAGGAGGATAAACAGGTCACAAGCCGGGTTCGGTAACAGGAGATCAGAACATGCAGGGTTAAGCAGGAAAATGGTCAGACAAGCCAGGGATCAGGACAGGAGACAGACAGCAAATCAGGGTCAGGCAGGGTCAGCAACAAGGCAAAGTACAATACAGGAACTCAGGATACAGGTAAGACCATACGGCAACTAGAGTCAGACCTGACCTGTTTTAAATAGGGCGCCCTGATTGGTGCCAGGCGCGCGTTCGTGATCGCGAGTGCGCATGCGCGAGCGCTGCTGTAGTTGCGGGTGCCCAGGTCCCAATGCTCGCACGCTAGTGCGGCCGGGCGCAATGCGCATGCGCAAACCTGTGCACGATCGCGGCCAGCTCTGGGGTCCCTGACAGCATATTTCCTAAGGTCTGGGAGGTCAGTACCTTCCTTAGTTTTCAGTATGAGTGACACCTAATTTATTGGGACTGTGGTGAACTATAGCACTTGCATGTTTATTTTGTGAAGTTTTAGCTAGGAATTTAGCAACCTTGTTGTCATGTTTGTAAAAAGGTTTATTGTGTAGCATGTAACAACGTTTCACATGTTTGCCAAGCTCCTCTATTTGGAGCAACTGAGTATGGGTCAAATCATTAAGGGCCTCAATAGTTTGGCTGTGTTTGTGAAGTACCTGAAGCATTTTCATGTAATTGGTAAGTTTAAGAATAGTGATTTGATGTTCCCACTTCCTCTTGGAGGCCATGGCAATACTTTAAGTTTCCCCCTAAATACACATTTGTGGGCCTCCCATAATGTCAAGGGTGAGGTCTAGGTATGTCATTAAGTGTGAAGTTCATACACAGAGAAGTCTGGAGATCAAGAAGATTGCATCAGTCACTCAGGAGGGAAGCAGCTAGTCTTCATAAATTTGAATTTTAGGTTTGTCCCTGGGAATAGCAATGTAAGCAGAGCTGGTGCTAGACTATTTTGCACCCTGGGCAAGACCAACTACTTGCAACCCCCCCCCCCCCCAAAAAAAAATAATAAAAATAAACATTTTTAAAAAAAAGTAGAAAATATTAAATCAACAAAACATGATACTGCTAAATTACTTTTAATTTGCAAAACTAAGTGCCATAAGATGCCATCAGCATCAATATTAAAGACAAAACCAGTGTCACGGATGTGGCTGGCAATGACAGTGTCACAGTTGCAATGAGTGGAGGATGATGGATCCACACTATGACAGATCCCAGGCTGGGAGATAAAATGCTGTGACAGCAGGCAGCCCAGCACACACACACACACACACACAACTGAACTGAGCGAACCCACACAGTGACAGATCGAACACAACACATCACCACCAACACTGACACAGATCAGCATGCACTAAAAGAGCAGGCTGTGGGATCTCACTGACACATTGCACATGTAATGGATGTCTGGCCAGCCGGGTCACACTCACAGACACGAGGCATCAGAGTCAGACATTACCTTTCTCCGCAGACACAGTTCCGCTGTTGAATAAGAAGGGAAGGGCAGGAACTCCACAGTGATCAGCAGGCACCAACCGGCTTGCAGTAAGGGACTGAGTCTGAGAGGAACAGGGAGCTCAGCTGCTACACTGGACCCAGATGCCCAGCATCTTCCTCTGTCCTTTCTTCCTCCCCTTTGCCGCCCTTCCTCTCAGCAGAAAGATCATTCATGATATGGCGGTGTCCCGCACAGAGAGAATGCTGGCCTGTGTTGCGCCCAGGTGGCAGTGCGCCCAAAGTGGGTGGCCAGTTTGCCTAGTGGAAGCACGGGCCCTGAATGTAAAGGTAACTGAGTTGTGATCAGAGAGATACCTGGGTTCTATGGTGGGGGGAGGAGGGAATGAAGAGAGGGGAAAAATAAAATTAAAGAAGGAAACACAAGGTAGAAAGGGAAAAAAGAAGGGAGGAAGAGAGCTGTAGTCAAAGAGGACAAGGGCCAAAACATGAGTCCCTATCCAAAAATTACACACAGCTGGAGGTGAGTGTAGGCCAGTTTGTGGGGAAATTATTGACAGGAAGGGATTGTGCGGGAATTATTGTCTCTACCATGGAAGCTAGAGATGCAGTATATAAAGAAGCATCATGGAAAAAGGTGAAATTAATTCAAAAGGGAGAATAACAGTAGCTAAATGTTGCTTTAAAATAAAATTATATATAATCAACCGTCTTGTTCAGAAAACCCACGGTATCAGCAGTAGAGCGGGAAACAGGAGCTATAGCATGGGTACATACTGTAACAGAAATAACAGTGCCCAGCCTGAATTGTATCAGAGTTGTTAACTGTGGAATGAGGTTACATGGTAGAAGGGACTCTTCTCCCTTTGTGTCTGGATATCACAGAAGTAACTGCAGAATGACTATGGGGTAGCAGAGATCCCTGTGCATTTACAGTATATACTGTAGTACCCAATGAGTTTGCTCACAGTTTGTACAGTTCAAGTCATGCACCAGTTGTGGAAATGGACACTGCTTATAAGCTACTCAAAGCTACTCAGTAAAGGCAAAGAACAAGAGGGGGGAGATATGGCACCCTGGCAGATGGTAAGTAAAGCTGAGAATATCTGTCAAAAATTTACTTACATCCATGTTCGTAAAGGGTATACTTCCTGAAGAAAAGACAACAAATTCATATCACACTAAAGAGCCAGTGTGAGGGTGTCACCATCTCTTTGTTCTGGTGTTCCAGATAATCTAGCACAGTAGTCTCTAAACTGCAGCTCCCAGGCCAGATGTGGCCCTTTGCTAACTTTTATCTGGCCCTTGGGACACTATTCCTCCCGCTGTCACCAACAATTATTCATCACACTGACACCAATGATGGAGCAAAAATTCTTCCTCTGAAATCATTGATGGGGCACTATTTCTCCCACTGACACCAACAATGGGGCACTATTCTATAAGAAATGGGGGAGAAGTTCTGATGCACAGGGGTATATAAACTCCAATTCAGAAGAGCGGGAGAGGGGAGGGAAACAAATAGTTAATGGAGTATAAATATCACAAATATGCAAGTCTGTGAAGGATAATGGCTCAGGTGTATATGGCAACAGCACATGATAAATACGTATATAATATATAAGTTGAATGACTAAAGTATGATAACAAAGTCTCTGGGGTCAGTGTGATGGTAGCGGCAGCCATCCTTAGGAGCAGGGCCAGCTCTGTGTGAAAAGATCAGGAGAGAAGAGAGGAACAGGAGGAATGGATCTTGTAACAGAATGGACCAATGTTTACGTCGGATATTTTCCGTTTTTTTTATATTGAATGTGAAAGTGAATCGAATAGGTTGTATGTTATCACCTGGTACTACTGTATTGGACTTGTGGGCTGGTTTAATGCAATAATGTTGCATAATGTTCATTATCAATGAATTGGGCGGGGTATCCTTTATCCCGGGATTTTTTGGCTAGCATGTCTCCCTGTGTGGTGTAATCATCTTCTCTAGTACAATTGTACCTGAGTCTGCAGTATTGGCTTTTGGGAATGTTCCCAACCCACCTGAGGTGATGGCAACTTTGACAGTGAATATATGAATTGCGATCTGGACATCTGAGACTTCCAGTGATGTCACTTCTGATGGTGCGTTCCACGCTGGTTGTGCGCCCATTTCCTGCTTCCCCCAGGGATGGACGCTGCCCATTGGTTCCTCCCACACAT
The DNA here is from genome assembly GCF_062004578.1 of Staurois parvus. NCBI lineage: Eukaryota > Metazoa > Chordata > Amphibia > Anura > Ranidae > Staurois > Staurois parvus. The sequence continues at coordinate 7,063,857 of NW_028318013.1, forward strand.
TCCAGGAAGAATGCACACTGCACCCATGGCTTTTACCATCCTGCTGTTAACCCCTAACACTCTGGCGATATCCTACAGGACAGATTCAGAGTGGTTTTACATCCATAACACAGATGAGCTTTATTTCTTACTCTTGTGAGTGTTTTTATTTACCACTACTAAATGTTTACTGTTACATACTGCACTTAGTTTGGCGCCTCCTGTTCCTCTCTTCTCTCATGGGGCACTGTTCTCCTTACTAACACCAATGATGGAGTGACTATTCCTCCCAATAATACCAATGATTGGGCACTATTTTTCCTTGTCCTAACCACAGGGGTGATGTGTAAAGTTTTTTTTTACTTCCACTGACCAATCCTGAGGCATTGTCTATTCCCACTGGCCACAATCTGGCCCTGCTGAAGTCTGAAAGATAGTCAAGATCCTGCTGTCATGGATTTCTGTGTTTCTGTTGTGAAATTTGAAAATTAATTGCTTCACAATACTGAGAGCTGCAGCAATCCTGGGGTCCCATGGATCCAGAACTGGAGCAAGGTGCCTCAACACTGGTACAGTAATGGTTCCAGAACCTGGCTTTGTATCAGTGCAGGGACTGTTGGGTGGAGTGATCTACTGCCCGACAGTGTTTGCATATTTCTGAAAGTGATATCACCGCACATGCAGAGGCGTGTGAAGTAGAAAAGAGGAGTATAATGGCTGGGGGTTCTCTTCTGATCTCCAATGTTTGGGAAAGAGGGGAAGCGAGGATGTTCTGCTTGTCATGCAATGCAAACTAGACACTGCCTCTTCTCCTCCCCACTGATCCAGTGGCATATTATCCATGGGTGCAGGGTGTTCGCTGCACACGGGCCCCGAGGGTTGGGGGGCCCACTATACTGTGAACACCCTACACCAATGGATGGGATCTACCAGGAACAAATTCAGGGATGATCGGTGCAGCTATGGGGACAGTTACAAGCAGCGATCTCCCTTTATGGCTTTCAATAAAGCAACTGGAAGCTTCTCCTCATCTCCCTCCCGAGGCTTTCAGATGCTTCATTAAAAGCCATACAGGGACATCAGTGCTTGTAACTGTCCCCACCGCTGCACCAATCATCCCTAACTGTGCATCAGATTTCCCTTCTGGGAAACTTGTTCTAAGCATCGTTATTGTGTTTGTTTCATGATATATGTATCCCCACCACCGTGGTGCACCCCAATGTGTTTTGCTGCATGAGCAAAAGACCTTTGAGTCATTGCTTGTACAGCATATTACTATTTATGGCCTAGCCATGATGTCTCTCATTTTTATTTTTTGGTTTTAGGTCGCTTTTGTACTGTCTACTATCTGAGATGGTGGCTATCTTGCAGTATTAACTTAATTGTCTCATATTGCCATTTTGCTAATAAAAGCGTAGTCTGATTACATGTTTTTGAGTATCGCATTGTCCTTTATGTAACCTCTTTTCTTTTGTGCCACACGTTAGACATATGAATAACACTCATATATGACACATTTAAAGTTCGACCAACAATACAAAATTTCCATGACAACTGCAATAGGGATGGATTATATAAGGGGGTACAGGTTCTGTTTATTAATATGTGACATCAGCATACATATCTTAATAGAGTAACAGTAGGCCAACATGCTATTGAGTCCAAATAATGTGTGGCGAAAACATTTTTTTCTGTTATGGATAGAGTAGGGAAGGGATAACACTCTTTCACTGTATTTTTTATGCACAGGAGGATTTGAGAGGAAATCTCTCCATACTGAGGTTTAAATAGGTTAAAACTGCTAGTACGTTAGAAACAGGCCCAGGCTAGGCTGAGAAGGGGTTAATCTTTGCTCCCTGTATGATGACATTTTGGCGCATCAGCCAGCCCACCTGTGATATAAATTGGGGGAAAGCTGAGGTCCTTGAGTTCCACTTATCCACGGAGAGCCAACTGAGAGTTCCCGTACTGTGCTGTTGTTCCCGTTTCAAAGAAAAATCCTAGCCATCTTTCTTTAGTACTTAGGACCCTGGGATGCTACCATATATGAACCATAATATCAATGGAAATATGCTGCGCTACATGTAACAAAATGCACAATACCTAAACCATATATCTATATATAAAACAGTAATATCAAAAACAGAAACTGACTAAAAAAATATTTTAAATAAAATGGATTGTCCAAAAAATTAATTTGGTTAAAGACCAATAATTTAAGTATTCTCCTGTGACCTCCTCCTTGAAATAACGACCAGCGTGTGCATCTGTCGCAGAAATCCAGTGCAAAAAAAACCTCCACCATATATCTGCTCACCTCCATCAGTGTGACCTCACATTATACGTTTTGGTCTAACTGCACTTTTGGTCCCAAATGTATGGACTCTGAACTCTAAAAGATGCTCCCTCCAGATAACCGCATCAGGCTCAGCCATATTCCTATTTTCATCACCGGGTTCCCATACCCACTCGTCCATCAGCGCGGCACCATAGTTGTCCTAGGCATCCTCAGATTCCAACACACAGAGCTCACTGGAGGTTGCTAGAGACACATCTGCAGCCTCATATACTGTTGCTACAGGAGATAACATACTCTGCTTAGCGGTCACCCCTACCTCATTTGATTTACAACTTTGTTCAGGTGTATACAGGTGGTGAAATGTAAACATACTGATGACTATTGCTGACGCCCTTCAAAGACTGTGTGTATTAGTGTTAGAATATAGCCGTCTTCCAAAATCTGAATTTTGAAAAGGAATAGAATAACACAGAATAGAAAAAATAGAATACAATAGAAAAATAGAACAGAATAGAATTTATATAGCCAACTTCCAAAATACAAATTTCAAACAGAATAGAATAAAATAGAAATATAGCTGTCTTCCAAAATGGGAATCTTGAATAAAAGAATAGAACAGAATAGAATAAAATAGAATAGAAAATAGAACGGAATAGAAAAGAATACAAAAGAGATAATATAGCCATCTTCAGAAATTCAAATTTCAAATAGAAAAAAATAGAAAGAATATACTGTAGCCATCTTCCAAAATTCTAATTTTGAAAATAATAGAACAGGATAAAAAGAATAGAATAGAAAATAAAAGAATATAATAGAAAATAAAATAGAAAAGAATGACAAAATAGAAAAAAAAATGAATAAAATAATATAGCCATCTTCTGAAATTCCAAATTTGAATAAAATAGAAAGAATATATTTGAATGAATTTAAAATTTCAAAAAGAATATAGTAAAACAGAATAGAATATAAAATAAAATTATAGAATACAGTAGAAAAGAATTGAATAGAAAATAAAGGAAAACAATAGAATAGAAAGAAAATAGCCGTCATCTGAGATTCACATTTCAAATAGAAAATAATAAAATAAAAACAATATAGCCATCTTCCAAAATCCTTCATAATTAATTTAACTCTAATAGATATTTTTGATTTGAATACTTGGAATTAATTAATTGGAGAGATTTGAATCCAGTGTAAAATGCATAAACGACACTAATCGATCCAAAACAAAGCAAGTTTTTTTGTTCTGCACATGTCTTAAAGTTTTTACCAAGTAACTACAGAGCTGTTAGTTTAACTTCTATAGTTGGGAAGATAATGGAGAGTTTAATAAAAGACCACATCAATGAGTTTTTGCTAGAAAATAATATTTTAAGCAACACACAGTGTCATGTTTCACATGACTGTCATATGCCTTTAAGTGTTTCTATATTTTGTTTCTGCTCCTCCCTTTCCTTGGTCTAGTTAATGCTGTATCAGGGGCGGACTGACCATTTGGAAACTCAGGCACTGCCCGAGGGCCTGGGGTCAGTAGGGGGCCCCATGAGATGCCCCTCGTACCTTTTTCATAGGCTTTTTTGAGTTTGGGCAAGGACACAGGGGCCCCATGACCCCTTATTGCCCGTGGGCCCCATGAGTTGTCAGTCCGCCTCTGTGCTGTATAGATAGCCCTCCCCTTTCCCAGAAATGCATTGCAGCTCTAGCCTCATGTCTTGAAGCAGGAAACATTATGATCTTTTGAGCTATCGAATGTTCATTGTTGTAAGATTCTCTCAGTTTATGGAACAAGATCTATAAGATATCATTCCGATTCAGTCACTGACTGTGGTATCCAACTGAGGTTGAAGTTATTGCTATCGCATCACATCTGTAAGTTACAGAGATCACACCATCAATGCTTAGATTGGAGAGACAGAACAGACAGCATGGATTCATGAAATACAGAAGCTGTCAAACAAATCTGATTTCTTTTTAGGAGGTGGTAAGCAAAAACTAGGTCTGTACACAAAATAAGAAAATCATACAACAATTTCCGTACGAAGAACGTGATCGGTTGATTTTCTGTTCGTTAGTATAAGTGCTGTTGACAGCCGATTCCACCTATTCAGGTAAAAAAAAAAAAACAAAGATGCATGCTAGAAAATTTTTATCATACGTGAACACATCTGATTTTTACTCAATGTGTACAGTAATCATATGGAAATAATTGAATAGAAAAAAATTATCAGAAACAAAGAACGACCAGGAAGAAGGTGGTAATGAACATTGAAATCCTACACAAGAAAGAACGTTTGCCTATGTAGGCTGAAAGTTTTAGTACACGTTAATACCATTGTCGATTACATCGCAATACGCATCTTCATGGAAAACCGGATGATCATTCGTCTGATTTTCGCATAGTGTATACTAGGCTTTAGACAAAGGAGTGGCTGTGGATATAGTATGCTTGGATTTAGAAAATGCCCAAACATGGCTAATGTGTAAGGTAAAGTCTACAGGCTTGGAAAAAATCAGTTTATAAATGGATAGAAAACGGCCTTTTCAGAGACCGCATTCAGAGACTAGTGGTTAATGATTCATACTCTGAATGGTCTAGGATTGTTAGTGGTTTACCCCAAGGTTCAGTGTTGGGACCCTTACTTTTTAATATATTTATAAATGATATAGGGTCTGGGATTAAAAGTACCATTTTATTCACTGCAGATGGCACCAAGCTGTGCAGTGGATTAACGTCCTTAGTGGATATTTCCAATTTACAAGCCGACCTCAATGCACTGTTTAATTGGGCAACTACATGGCAAGTGAGATTTAATGTTGATAAATGTAAAGTTATGCGCTTGGGGGCTAAGAATCTGCATGTATCATACATACTAGGGGGGTACAACTGGGGGAATCAATGGTGGTGAAGGATCTGGGAGTACTGGTAGATCATAAGCTTAATAATGGCATGCAATGCCAAGCTGTGTTTTTCAAAGCAAACAAAATCCTCTCTTGCATTAGAAGAAGTATGGACTGCAGAGCGTGAGAGATATCATTTTACCCCTGTAGAAATTATCAACACCTCATCTGGAATATGCAGTTCAGTTTTGGGCACCAATTCACAAAAAGGATATTGGGGAACTGGAGAAAGTACAGGGAAGAGCAACCAAACTGATAAGAGGCATGAAGGAACTCAGCTATGAGGAAAGATTAGAGGAACAAATGTATTCTCTCTTGAGAAGGAGAGATTAATGGGGGATATGATCAACATGTATAAATATATAAGCGGCCCATATTGTGAACTCAGTGTAGAGTCATTCACTTTAAGGTCATCACAGAAGACAAGGGTGTACTCTTTGTCTAGAGGAAAAGAGATTTAATTTTCAAATATGAAAGGGCCTCAGTAAGAGCTGTGAAAATGTGGGATAGACTCCTTTAAGAGCTAGTTCTGGCCAACTCAGTAGAATGTTTTATAAAAGGCCTGGATTCTTTCCTAATTTCACATAATATAACTGGATACTAACATTTATAGGTAAAATTGATCCAGAGAATATCCAAATGCCTCTTGGGGGATCTGGAAGGAAAGGTTTCCCTTGTTGGAACAAATTGGATCATGCTTCATTGTATTTTTTGCCCTCCTCTGGATCAACTGTGGGTATAGGATTGTGTAGATGGAGGTTTGCTATTTGTGTGTGTTTTCTTTTTCTCTGTGGGTTGGACTTGTGTCTTTTTTCAACCAGATCAACTATGCACATTGTATTGCAATTTCATCACTGACACACATATCCTGGGGATATCTGCCTGTGGGCACCATACCTCTTTGATGCTAGATTTCTTTTGGAGAGAGGCACTGCTGGACTATAGTCCAGGAAAAGTCCGCAAAAACTGAATGTATTTGAGAAATGTTCTGCACACATGCCTTCAGACTGTTTTGGACCACACCTGCTAGAAGTTCAAGACCTGGACACACTCCCCCCCCCCCCCCCCCCTTTTAAGCATTGTTTGCAGCTTATTTTAATTATGCACTTCCTGTGCGTCAAGCAGCAATCACTGCTATAAATTACCATCAGCCACAAGTAGCTGCAGTTGCCAACAACCTTCCATTGAAGTGTGTGGACTTGTTGGCCATAACTAACCGCTCACAGCTGTAAAAAAAAAAAAAAAAAAACAGCAGCATGAATCAGTAGGCTCCTGACACTGCCATTCATGCTGTGGAAAAACTTGTTCACACAGGGTTTTTTAATATGTTCCCAGTGCAGGGCACAGGATCCATTCCCTTAGTTTTCAATTGAGATGCAGCAGCTGCACAGACACATTTTTCACATGTGTGCTGGTGTAGGTGCATGGTTCAAACTAACCCAAGGTGTGTTCAAGGCTGTGCGCCCACACCCACGTGGGTGTCACATTTTAGCTGTACGGTTAAGGGTTTGTTTTTTTTAAAGGTTATAATGTTGCTAACTACTGCTTTCTCTCTAAGTAATAACTGATCCCCCATTACTTACCATTACCCAGGTGTTACAGGGACAGGAAGCAAGATAAAATCACACCAGGATCACGGACAACCTGAAGGAAATTTTAACTCTTCCCTACTCTTTTTAAAACACATACTTGGCATGAGTTTGGTTTTTAGCAGAATGAAGAGATGTACATATACTTATTTTAATTTAGTGTTCCATTTTTATCTTTTATATAAATTACAAAAAAACAAAAATGATTCAGCCTTATTTATCATATACTGTATACACATTTTCATAAAAATACACATACACCTAAATAGGATATATGTAAGTTGCACACACTTTCTGCCAAGAATCAAGATGTTTTGCTGCAGCTGGAGAAAGCGAAGAGCAGTCAATATTTCTCCATGCTTGTCAAATCGATGGCTGCTGGGAACTGATAAGCACTGAATGTATACACAGGAGGAAAGACCTGATGTGAGTTATTTTAGAGTGCTCAGATTAAAAAAAAAAAAAAAAAAACCTGTTTTTGGTTAGCATGGGTTTCTAATTGAAGAAATCAGAGTAATATGATTTTGGAAGGCACAGCTAATTGCAATTTGACATCACAGCTGCTGCTCCTCTAACTGTAAAGTCCACAGAGGCCCACTGCAAAGTCCTCCACAGCAACATATACTATGATAGTGATTAGTGAAAAAAAAATCTCAGTTCTCAGGTTGAATCTCAGTTTTTGCTTATTTTATGCTGTATTTACTCTGTATAGGTTGATAAAATACAAGAAGCATTTGAATTTACCCTTTGGGCTTTCCCAGCATTAATAAAGTGAAAATGGTTTTGGATTTTCTGAAAAGCTTTACTATTTCAAAGAGATATTTTGGGATATAGTAGGGCCACATAAAAGTTTAACCAAAAAGGAAGTCCTAGTATGCAATACTCCAATTTGTATTCATAAAATAATGGCCTTAAATTTTGGATTAGACTGGCCATTTCATTCCTGTCAATTATGAATTGCCTGGATTCTGTGGCTTATTAGGGGGTTAATTAGAGTCACTCCATACGTAAGGGGTTATTCGATTATTTAGATATTATTCGCTCAACAACATACCTTCAAAGGTCTATTGGCATCCATGCCTTGACAGGCCAGGGTTGTTTTGGCAGCAAAAAAAGACTGTTTTGGGGCAAAAAGGGTTGTTTTGGTGGTAAAATGGGGACCTACTCAATATGAGGTGGGTGGTCATAAAATTATGGCTGATAGGTGTATATTCTGACTTGTTTTGACATCTAGCTGAAAGTTGCTACAGCACCCCTTTGTTTCAAATAATTTCCAGAAATGTGTGGAAATATTCTACAAAATCCATATATGACCCTTATAAGAGCATGCAACCTGGCTGGCCAGGATGCATACTGAACTATACCAGGGAACATACCTTCAACATTGGGGGGAGGAGGGGTACCTTCACAAGAACGATCCCCCTGGTAATGCATCATATTCCCATGCTAATGAGGGCAAGGGCCTCTTTGACCCCTACTCACTACTTGAACACACATAACCATAAGAATGTCATGAAAGTACACAGTACAAGTGTAGCATGTCCAGTTGTTCTGCCCCTCTGCTGTATCACCCCTTCCAATTGGCAGCAACTCTTGGCTCTAAAAATGAAGCTAAGAGTTTCTGTGTACATACAGTAGCACTAGAAGCTGCAACTGTCAAAAAAAAGAACCATCTGACTGTCTTAATCAAGACTGTAAAAACCTTCGATCTGTAGATGCTGTCAGTTAAAGGAATCTGACATAAGTGTTTTGGGTTTTTTTTTTTTTTTTTTTTAACCCCTTACCAACTCTTAGTTTACCCTTACCTGTCCTAATTCACTTCTTTCTCTTCAACTATTATTTTTCTGCTACTTTTCTATTTATATTTTATTAACCATTACTATTTAACCTTTTTTCCCATTTTTATTTGTTTTGTCTGTTCATTTTTTATTTTCACATTTAAATAAGTGCAAAACTGAAACGGAAACATTTAATTTGTAAATAACTTTGCAATGCTTGGTACCAAAAACATAATTTTTGTGTCATTTTACACAGGACAAAATATACAAAACAATTTATACTTTTATTCTACAGGAACAGTCATTTAAATGTACATCTATGTACTGTAAAAAATATCATTTTTGCAAGAATTGCAAAAAGAAAGCCTTGTTTGCCTCAACAAATTTGTATTACTTTGCTGTCTTAAAGTGTCATGAAACTCAAATACTGTCAATACATGCTATATTAACCAGGGTTTTTGCAATCTTCTTTTTTTTTAAAGTGCACGTGTGAATTTAAAGGAAGTAATATGAAGGACATGGAGCTACCTATCTTCCCTAGAGGTGCCTGGCATAACATCAGAAAGGGAAATTACTACCTTAAGGACTGCATATGTGCCATTTAAATGTACACCCCAGTCAACCATGAAACATTGTGTTCATACTCACTCACTCCACCAGAGCATTTGTTTTCTGTAGATTGCAAAAACCCTGGTTGATTCTGCTGATCACTGTCCCTCCCTCCTTTTCTGTGTCCCTGCTGCAGCCAGAGATTGTGTAGACCAACTGTTGACCTCTACTGAGCATTCTCCAGTTTCAATTCCCTTCTAAGCTGTTTGCGTTACACACAGGGAAATGTGTAGCAAGGACAGAATTCTGAAACCTTTTTTTCTGCCATGTGACTGGCACAGCACCAACGCTGTGCAAACATAGATGCATACATCAGCAGAGTACTAGAAACTCCCCCCCCCCAAAAAAAAAACAAACAAAACACTGATACCATGGGCTCCCTGTCATGGACTTACTGCAAATGACATGTCCCAGTCCCCACTGGAAAAAGAAAACAAAGGGAGGGCTCTCCTGTGTGACATTATCTGGATCAGCTGTCAGAGATAGACAAAGGTTGAGCACTGGATTGGCTGGCACAGATATTAGCAGGTCTAGGCTCTTTTTACCGAATACAATTAAAATAGTAAAATGAGTTTCAACCAATTCAGCCATTCTAACACAGCAGTACCACCCAGGGTTGTTTAACTGTGATTTAAATACACAATTTGTAAAAACGTCCATAATGTCTACAAAAATGACAAGTAAATAACAGTGTGGAAAAAATAAGCTAGATTCAATTTAGATTTCCAAGTAAAAGTTCCATACTGCTAATTTGGGAGTCAGGATTATAGAGGTTAGATAACATAAGAACAAAGCAATTAAGCTTGGGCTCCAGGAGTTTTACACAGTAGAAGTGAGCGTTAAATCAAAGTAGGGCAGACGTTTAATTGAAATGAGACCTACAGGAGCTACTGCTAAAAATCTACAACCGTGTATATATTTAGCATGGTAAGAGATATTTCAAAAATATTTCAAATTTTCATGAATTCACAATGCTCTTTAGAGTTCCAGCCTTTCTATTAACCCAAAGCCTACACTGTGCCCAAAGGATTCTTTAAATTTTCATGTGTACATGTGAAGTTAAAGGAAGTAATATGAAGGACATGGAGCTACCACCTACCTTCCCTAGAGGTGCCTGACATAACATCAGAAAGGTAAATTACTACCTTAAGGACTGCATATGTGCCATTTAAATGAATACCCCAGTCAAACATGAAACAAAGCTTTTAAAATGCATTACGAGGAATAACCTTCTGTTTGGGTGCCTTGGGAACACGTGTGAACGAGTGAATTCTCTATGTACGAGCGAACTGGGGAGCATTTGCCATTCTCTTGCAGAAGTGTGCCACCCATGACGCCAAGAGAGGGGACTGCCTTGGGTGGCACTCATGGAGGCACAGTAGAAGGCAGCAACAAAACGGGAGTGTCCATACCTGACACTCCATTCTCTGAGCAGCTAAGGGCTGCCCATTGTATGCTGCTCTTATTAAATCTTCCAGTTTTTTTTGTTAGGAGGGGGGGGGGTGATATTTTTCTTATTCAAGGAGTGGGAGGGCCTTGGTCTCTGAAACAAAATGAAAAGGACAGAAACAGGGCTTTTAATAGTGCTAGAAACCCAAAACTGGTCCAGGTCACCCATCTTCTGTCCCGTCAACAGAATCTTTTTGTTATGCTGTTTATTTGGAAGGTTGGAAGGATATTTAGAGGTTGGCATTTGTTGTTCAAACTCTTTGCTATAAAGTGGCCCAACATGCAATTCAAATACTAACCTGTCCGGTTGCATGGGTCATAACAGAAAAGGCCCTCATTGCAGTGGGGTGACTTTGTGACTGAAACAATAATTGACTTATGTGGTCCAATTAACACAAAACAAAGGTTATAATTGATATAATATTCATTAATAATCATATAAATAAAACAAAATAAATTACAAATAAAACCATCAGGTGATTATTTCAGAGACAACAGCCGGAAATACTTTAAAGACTCACTCTGCAGTACATAAGCATGACTGCTGAGAAGCCTAGCTGCGTTTTAACCACTAACGTAACAAAAAACTTTGCCCCCCCCAAAAAGACACAGAGACTGATTAAGATGGGACTAGGACAAGGCCACAGTTTTACTGAATTTTCCAAAATGTAACAACATTCACAGAAACCATATAACAATGCCAGTCACGGTTATACTGTGAGCATCCATAACAAAAACACATTTAGTCTAAGAGGCCTGTCTTCATCATCAGTGCCAGACAGGCATTAAACTGACCCCAGAATTAAACTTGAGGGCATAGCCCATAAGGAAATATCAACCGCTGGCAAGGTAAAACCGCCAATAAAGCTGTGAGGAAACACAAGAGGCGGGAGGGTAGGCAACTCTTGTAACGTCTGAATCTCCTCAGAGTGGTGGGGATATGCCCCTGCATAGCCTTTTTATATAGGTTCAGGCTCCACCCAGTCACCTCATGTCTTGGTGGCCAATCTTATCAGAGCCACTTAACATTCCAGTTTTAGGTTTACTCCCAAATAGCTGCCAAGCTTCCAGCAGTCAAGGCTCCCTTTGACTAGGAGGAGGGAGGGGGGTCAAGGGGCCTTCACTTTCACAATTTAGAGTACATTATTTCACAGAAAAAAAACATTGTCCAAATATTGGACAGACTCAATATATACACTGGGGTTGATTTACTAAAGTCAAATATACTGTTGCTCTAGATCTGAGGGAAACACTGAAATGAGGAGAAGCCAGGGGCGGACTGACCATTTGGAAACTCGGGCACTGCCCAAGGGCCCGGGGTCAGTAGAGGCCCCATGAGATGCCCCTGGTACCTTTTTCATAGGCTTTTTTGAGTTTGGGCAATGACACAGGGGCCCCATGATCTCCTATTGCTCGGTGGCCCCATGAGTTGTTAGTCCGCCCCTGGGAGAAGCTCTGCCGATTTCTATCATCCAATCATGTGCAAGCAAAGATGCAGTTTGTTTTTTTTTTCATTTTCCTTGCATTTGTTTGGGTATTCTTTGCAAAGTGAAGCTTTACTGAATTTACTAAGCACTGGAGCATGCGCACGGTATATTTGCCTTTAGTAAATCCACCTCACTATATAAGCATCTTTAGTTATTTAAGAGGGATTTACTAGTCAGGTTTTCACCAATAGATCAAAAATAGAGTGTATTACTTCAATGAAAGACAAGACAGAAAAAAATTGCTTACTCCAAGCACACTATGTGGGGTGCTTTAGAAGGCTGCAATTATACAAGTAGATGACATCAAAATTAAAATGTATTTTTATCTCACAGTAAAAAGGCAAAGTATTGTACTAACTCCATGCACAGTATTAAGGAGTTTTGGTAGAGTGTATTTTGAACAAGATCTACACCAGCTGGTATTGGTGTATTAATTTTGCTAAAAAAAAAAAGGACCTCAAATACTCCAGTAAGTATGTGCAGTCTTTAAACATTTTGACTAAGCCTCATTTTAAAGAGACCCCCCCCCCCATTATAGTATTTCCAAATATTTTTGGGCCCACATGCCCAGTGTTTAATAATTTGTACTAGGTCCTTTTTCATGCAGGGCCCCCACCATTTATTGAGAAAATATAGAAACTGACAGTGTAGAAAAATCTAAGAAAAATTCCCCCCACAAAAATTGTGATGTTAAAATCAAAAAATCAGCATTATTTGCTGCTTACTTTGAGAAATAAATCATGTGGTTTAGGAACATTTTTTTTCCATTTGCCTATGCAGAACCCCTACTTGCTGCGTAAGCTTATGTTGTCCCAGGGTTCTCCAATCTAGCATTGGTAGAATTTACCAGTCTTGAACGGGAAATCCACATCTTTTACAGCCATACGAACATTCATCTATCCTTGAGCATTGCATTTGGCATACTTGCTGTGTGTTCATAACCTCTGCCTCCTGCAAACAGCATTGAATGAAATGTAGTAGGTTACATTTAAAACATGCTCCCCAAGATCACTTGCAGTAGAACACTTATTAGCACCAATCCACTATTAGAACAGGACCAACAACAGAAATGTGAAAATCTAGAAATCAACATTAGTGTTATTTATTCCAAGACAAAAGATTATACTGTTTACATTCCTAGTTTTAATTTGCAATCTAGTCCCTGTTTGACAAGGACTACAAACAGCCATTAGTACCTTGTGAAATCAACGTTATAGTAGAAGTTATTCCATAATAAAAACACCCCAAACATTATAGTAAGTATGCTCCCAGTAATTTTTTGTGATCAAACCCTATTTTGAACAGGACCAACATCCATTTTTAAAACTAGAAATTAACATTACGGTATTATTTATTCCCAGAAAAAGCACCCAGAGTATTGTAGTGAATAAATTCCCAGAATTTACAATATTTGCACTCCAGTCCCAACTTGACTAGAACCCCAACAACCATTAGAACCTTTTGCAATCATCATTACAGTATGATTTATTCCCAGAAAAACGAAAATAGTGAAATGATTCCCAATTTTGATTTATTAGCATGGGACCACCAACAGCCATTTTTAAATCTATAAACCAACATTACAGTATAATTTTTACCTTGAAAAAAAAAAACACATTGTTGTAAGTTCCCAGTGTTAATTTACTTGTGTCCAAGCCCCAAATTGACAAAATCACACTGTAGTGAGTATGTTCCCAATATTCATTTACAGTGGGAGTTGCTGCCTAGGACTAACTGGAGGGGATTGCAATCTGTGAGAGTTTACACTGCACCATCCCTTGGGAGATGCTTTCTTTCAGTCACTAGAGGAGTCAGATTGTTTTAAGAAACACGTGAGTGTAACTTTTATCTTTATAATAATGTTGTTGGATGTTATGGAGAACACAGTATGGTTTCTTGTTATCCTTTTTTTGAGTTCATCATCATACTGGGAGATATCTGCATAAAGTGAGCTGAATTTGTCTATGAAGTTAGCCCTGTCCTGATTTTAAAAGGGATATGCTCCGCATGAATTTTTGATACAAAGGTCTATCTAAGAAGGTGAGCATGTGTCCAGTGGGGAAGGTGGCGGTCACAATTGTTTTGGCACCATGTATATTTATGACTTCACATACAGCAGAAGGATATTAGAGGATGTAATTTATGGACATTTGTTTGCAACTTTTAAAAATTGCATACTTTATAAATACACAGAATACAAAGCATTTTCACCCCCTCCCAGTCTCCCTGCATGAAGAGAATGGAGACTTTATCTGCTTCACCTCTCATCCTATACCCTTTGTCCACCTCAGGGGCGGACTGACAACTCATGGGGCCCCCGGGCAATAGGGGATTATGGGGCCCCCGTGTCCTCGCCCACACTCAAAAAAGCCTATGAAAAAGCCAATGAAAGGTACCAGGGGCATCTCATGGGGCCCCCTACTGACCCTGGGCCCTCAGGCAGTGCCCAAGTGGCTAAATGGTCAGTCTGCCCCTGGTCCACCCAGCCCCACACTGTGCCTTCTCTCTTATCCCCTGTGTCTGCTCAACCACACACTCCACCTCTGGTCCTATCTCCTGTGTCCACCCAGTCCAACACTCCAAACTCAATGTGTGCAATGGTATAATCTAATGTATACACTGTGCCTGGGGAAAGGGTTTTGTGGGTACTGGGTGGCAGATTTGAAACAATAGGTGCAGTTGATCTTGGCTGCTAGCCTTCTCCCCCCCCCCCCTCCCTTCCCCCTTTGTTTTCACACCCCCTTCCCCCTCACTCTCCACTTCCTTGGTCCAAACAAACTATTTAAAGTCACAAGAAACCTGGAGTTAGGCTATACCTAGGGAATCAGAAACCAACAGTCTCTGAAACAGAACACACAAAACAAAGATTTATCTCTTGATGGTACTCAAGGTCAGATGCCAATTTAGACCAATGTGTAGAAAGCACTGGATGTGTTCCATGGAGTGCTTCCTAGGACGGAACTTCAGTGACTTGCACCAAGTAAAATAAGCATTCCAGGTGCAATTGTAAACTTTCAAGAAGTTGACTTCTTAACTTTTAAGTGGATAAAGATGACCAAATCTGATAAGCCCCCTCCCCTCAGGACAAGGACTTAAAACAGTAAAGGCGCTAAAAGCCAGTGATTAAGAAGCATGATGGTGGGCTAGTCCTTGGGACAAATAGGTTCAGATGATCCAGAAGGTCCCACAGAGAATCTGCCAAAAGTCTTATATCTGAATACTAAGTACAACGAAAACCACGAGGATGCCCTTCACCTCAATTCTGTGGAGCAGATGATGAAGAAAGCTTGAGGGAAGGAAAGGCATATAAGTTTAACTGATCCCATAGAGTCACCAAAGCATCCACTGCAACGGTCCGAGGTTCCCTGAACCTGACAACAAACCTGTCCAGCTTGATGTTGAATCTGGATGCCAGAAGATCCACATTTGGTGTCCCCCACTGGCAAAGGGCTTAAAACACCTACAGATGCGGAGCCCATTCCCCCAGATCCAGACCCTGATGAAAATCTGCAATTTTCCATGGCTTGCCATGTGGACAGTAGGCAGGGAATGTGAAGTTCTGCCCAGGGGAGGATCAAGTCTGCTTCCTTTTCAGTGGCAAGACTTCTGATGCTTTCTTGATGGTTAATGAAGGCCACAGCATTTTCTGATTGAATTCTTGTCAGATGTCCTCACAACTGATAGGTCCAGCAGTGCAGGGACCACTATATTATGTACAGTTGTGTTCAAAATAATAGCAGTGTGTTGAAAAAAAGTGAATAAAGCTCAAAATCCTTCTAATAGCTTTTATTTCCATACACACAAATGCATTGGGAACAAAACACATTCTATTCCAAATCAAAACATGAAGAAAAATATATCAAATTTGTGTTGTTCCTCTAAAAAAAATTGAAGAAAAGTGATTATTAGACTGTTCAAAAAAATAGTGTGTGTATTCTTCTTTACAAACTCAAACATTCACTATATAAACTGAAAAATGTTTGAAGATTTTGCTTTCCTTTGAATCACTTAATATTTAGTTGTATAACCACTGTTTCTGAGAACTGCTGTACATCTGTGTTGCATGGAGTCAACCAACTTCTGGCACGTGTGAACAGGTATCCCAGCCCAGGATGATTGGACTACATTCCACAGTTCTTCTCTATTTCTTGGTTTTGCTTCCGAAACTGCATTTTTTATGTCACCCACAAGTTTTCTATTGGATTAAGATCCGGGGATTGGGCTGGCCACTCCGTAAGATCAATCTTGTTGGTCTGGAACCAAGATGTTGCACGTTTACTGGTGTGTTTGGGGTCATTGTCTTGTTGGAACACCCATTTCAAGGGCATTTCCTCTTCAGCATAAGGCTGCATGACCTCTTCAAGTATTCTGATGTATTCAAACTGATCCATGATCCCTGGTATGCGATAAATAGGCCCAACACCGTAGTATGAGAAACATCCCCATATCATGATGCTTGCGCAACCATGCTTCACTCTCTTCACAATGTGTTGTGGCTTGAATTCAGTGTTTGGGGGTCGCCTGACAAACTGTCTCCGGCCACTAGACCCAAAAAGAACAATCTTACTTTCATCAGTCCACAATATATTGCGCCATTTCTCTTTAGGCCAGTCAATGTGCTCTTTGGCAAATTGTAACCTCTTCAGCAAGTCTTTTTTTCAACAGTGGGACTTTGCGGGGGCTTCTTGCAAATAGCTTGGCTTCATATAGGCGTCTTCTAATTGTAAGAGTACTCACAGGTAACTTTAGACTTTCTTTCATCTTCCTGGAGCTGATTGTTGGCTGAGTCCTTGCCATTTTGGCTATTCTTCTATCCATTCGAATGGTAGTTTTTTGCTTTTTTCCACGTCTTTCAGGTTTTGGTCCCCATTTTAAAGCATTTGCGATCATTTTAGCTGAGCAGCCTATCATTTTCTGCACTTATTTATATGTTTTCCCCTCTCCAATCAACTTTTTAATCAAGGTACACTGTTCTTCTGAACAATGTCTGGAACGACCCATTTTCCTCAATTTCAGAGAGAAATGCACTGTAACCAGCATGTACAACATTTGTTGCCTTCCTTCCTTAAATAAGGGCAATAATTGCCACCTGTTTTTCAAAGAATGAATGACCTCACTAATAGAACTCCACACTGCTATTATTTTGAACATGCCCCTTTCAATTAGTGATTCAATTACACAGAATCAACAGCCTGCATGTCATGCCTGTTGGGTCTGTTGGATTTCTATTACTCTACTACACCTGCTAGTAAATTATTTGCCATGTAGAAATATAATTTCTACCAAAAACAGTGATTGATCAGGTTAGTGATGTCTGACTGCTATTATTTTGAACACAACTGTCAGTTTCAGGATATTGATGGGAAGGTGGGTGTCTTCTAATGACAAAGTTGTCAGCAACGATAGGACTTCTAGGACTCCTCCCTAGTTCGACAGGCTGCCATTCATCACACCCTGGGGGAATGGGTTTTCCTGACTCCCAGCACCAAGTTGGAAAACGACCACACCAGAGAGTCTGGACACATGGGGTCATCCTAGGACCAGGTCTGTTTGTCCCACACTGCCAGAATGTGGAGTTTCAATGATCTTGAATAAAAGTGCTCAATAACATTGCCTTGAAGGAGGCTACCATCAGGCTCAAGATCTTCAGTACAGTCATGAACTATGGGTTGGCTCTAGGATGGAAGGGCCCAGAAGATCCTAGGCATGCCTGTATCCAATGTTAGGCCCAAGTACTCCAAACAGTGAATTGGCTCCAGATTGGGGATCCAATCGAAGCTCTGCAGAGTCTGTACTATCCGTTGGACATTGGCAGACATGGATAGGGAGGACTGATCCTTTAACTAAAGATAGTCCATGTAAACCACAATGTGTATCCCCTGGGTATGAAGCAAAGCTAAGACCAGGATGAGCACTTTTGTGAAAACATGAGACAATGAACATGCCAAAGGAAAGGGCAACAAATAGGTAATACTGATCATCCGCTGCAAAAAAAGGAAATGGGAATGTGTATACGGACATCTACAGAAGCCAGAAAATTTGGCTATTGAACAGCAGCAAGTAGAACTGGCCATCTTTGTGGGGAGAGTGACTCATCCCTGCTTCATGCTCTCAAATATGCTAGAGTCTCAAACTCCAATTTGTAGCCCCTTCATTTTTGGATCCAGACAGTTTAGATTTCGAGGATTTAGAAGGCTGAGAAGGCCGACAGATGTTCCCCAACTCTGATAAGTGGGGGCACCTCTTCATTGGGAAGAGGGCTTGGAGCCACATTTGGATGCATTGGGAGGACCACGTCTTCCAACAAAAATGTGTTCCAGATTTTCGGTTTAGAAGTGGAGGTCTGAGAGGGACAAAAACAGGTTTTCCTCACCTTGGGGGTAGAAGGACAACCTGAAAAAGCATGGGCCTTCTATTTCTGTAAGAGAGGAGTATTCTTGCCCCCATTTGATTTATTTTATGCACTTTCTACTAAAGAAGCATTTTCTTTCTTGGGGTAGACAGCT
The DNA here is from genome assembly GCF_062004578.1 of Staurois parvus. Lineage (NCBI taxonomy): Eukaryota > Metazoa > Chordata > Amphibia > Anura > Ranidae > Staurois > Staurois parvus. The sequence goes on from NW_028318013.1 coordinate 7,082,451, forward strand.
TACCAACATTTGTGCCAAACAACCCTCCTCAAATAGATGGAGAGAAGGTTCATTTTGGGGATATGGCAGAGTGTATTTGCCAAGCTGTTCTTGCAGTAACACAAGGCCACAGATAAAGGTCTATTTGGTGTATGGAAGGATCCACAAAGATGGAGGTGGGGTCTCAGACCATGCACTTAATCCAGTCAGTAAGAGTCTGGTAATCTGCCATGGAGGCAACCAAGGTTGCATGGTGGGACCTTCCAAGGAAACAAAAGTCTTAAAGAGGACTCTATCCCTTGGGTCCCTAATGGTTATCTTCAACAGGGACAGTAAGATTCTTGTTATAACAAGAGATGGCAGGGTTCATTACAGGGACCATCAATTCTGCATGTAGCTCTCCTCCACTGAATATTGCTGAGAAAAAAAATGCTTTAAATGAGCATATAGAACAGACACCAGGAGTGAATGGACTTAAAATGACTTAGTAGGTTTGGGTAATTGTGAGGACCCCATGCTGGAGGTCTTAGAGTGAGCAGGCTGCACTATGCTAAACAGGAGCTTACAGCGCCTATAAGAGTAACAATGGTATTCCTAAGCTTGGATAAAATTCCAACAGAAGGCACCTTCATCTGATCGGATTCTTCTGAGGGGAGATCTTGCTCAGTGGCCTCCTCCACAGATAGTATGTCTGCCTCAAGGGTAAAGTTAAAGACTGACTCAGGAGGGGAGACTGAAGAGGGTCTAAGCTAGCTATCTGACACCTTCCCTTTGTGATCTGCTATGTGCGTTGCAAAAGGTGTCCTCAGAGCAGTACTCATGACTTCTGCTGCTGTGGAGAGGTATAGGAAGGCCTTCTGTGCCAGGCAGTGTAGACTGCCGAGAACCAGATCACTGTGTTGTGCCAAGTTGTGGGGACTGCTGTTGCGGAACCCAGAAGAGGAAGAAGCAGTGCATGCAGGCTCATTTAACAGAGGAAGGCCACACAGGCGCAATAAGACATCTGACATTACTACAGCTCAGGCACAGCAGGGCACCTTGGAGGAAGGCCACACAGTTGCAGTAGCACTGAACAGCTGTTACAAGCAAATTCCTCAAATATGGCCAATTTTCAAGACCGTGCAGGTTAGAAATATCCTGTCAAACAAACTTTGAATTGTTTCAGTGCCTACATAGTAGAAAAAGTCTTAGTGGTGCTTGTGGTCTTCTGTACATTGGTCATACCACAAGACCACTGTGTCAGCCTTTCTATGAATTTTGGATAATATTGAACATTATTAGCCATAGAAACTACTTCTTTCAGTTTTAATATAGTTTAAAGGTTTTGTAAATGTTGCAATCTGGAGACCTATTGGATATGGGTTAAATACCTTGGCTTCAATGTGACTGAGGAACTAGATGTAAGCACTATTTAAACACTTCAAGACCAGACCTGATACCCCCCCCCCTCCCCCCTCTCCAAGCCATTTTTCAGCACTCTCACAATTACTCATGCAACACTATACACAGATTACATTTTTATATTTTTTTTGACAGAGCTTATTTTGATGGTTAACCACTTCAATACTGGGCACTTTTACCCCCTCCTGCCCAGGCCAATTTCAGCACTGTCGCACTTTGAATGACAATTGCGTGGCCATGCAACACTGTACCCATATGATATTTTTATAATTTTTTTTCACGCAACTAGAGCTCTATTTTGGTGGTATTTAATCACCACTGACTTTCGTTTTTTGCTAAATAAAAAAAAACAAAAAAAAACATTTTTTTCTTAATTTCTGTTATAAACTTTTGCAAATAAATACCCTCTCTTTATAAACATAGGTCAGCATGTATTCTACTACATTTCTTTATTTAAAATACCCCAAATTAGTGTATATTATTTAGTCTGTAGGAAAGTTATAGAGTCCAGAAACTATGATATATATATATATATATATATATATATTATATATGACAATTGATCAATCCTGATGTACTGGCAGCCAATCTAATTCTTGAGGCCCGAAAACGCCAGGATAGTACAAATCCTCCTCAAATTACCCTTTTTTGGAAAATAGACAGTCCAAGGTATGTAGGCGGCACGGCGAGTTTTTTGTCACAATCTTTTGGAATATGCATTAAAAAAAAAAAAATATCAAAATTTTTTTAACATATTGTCACCAGTCCACCGCAGCGTTATCATATAACTGGTGTGGCGGTGATCAGGGACAGCGATTGGTGACAATATGTACAACCATTTAAAAAATTGCATTTTTTTTTTTTTTTCATTTTTTTCTTTTTAGTACACTTTTTTTTTCAACACAATGTGACCAGAGCAATACCATGTTATCATAGTAACACTGTACTACTCTAGGCAAGTGATCAGGATTTTTGCTACACATTGTGATTGCTAATACCACTGTATGTCATGGATATTAGCAACCATTGTTGCTGAATGAAACAGATTCATTCAGTCTTAGGCTTTTGTGATTAGCTGTGATTGGGCAAAGCTCATCACATAGTACATATGGGCTGTGATTGATCCTGCCTGTACCATGTAACTGCTGTGACCAGTCACAGCTAACAATACAATTGTACACAAGGAAGGCATGAAAGCAAGCCATCCATTGTATACAATTGTCATGTGATCTGCTGTGATTGGTCACAGTGGTCACATGACACTGGCAGCGGGACTGTATAGTGATCTGTCATCCAGTGGACACAGCCGGTGACAGATCGCGCCACTTTGCGGCCCCTTCTCACAGGACGTCATATGACGCTCGCTCAGTGTGAGTGTCTCGCTTGGCAAATTTTGAAAAAAACATTATTCTTAGTTTTTGTTATAACATTTTGCAAATAATCTTTCTTCATTCCAGAAATTATTCGGCTACATTTCTTTGAAAAAATAGCCCAAATCAGCGTATATTATTTAGTCTACAAACTATGGCATACATATTTGAAAAAAGTAAAAAGTTATCACACACAGCATAGGCATATTTACTTTTACACCCCAAACACATTCTGCTACACATCTTGAGTATTGTAATACCACACGTGAGAGTCATTTTCACATACTAGATGCATAGAGGGGCCCAAAATCCAAGGAGCACCTTTGGTCTTTCAAGAAGCATAAACTATGCATCTAATTTCCTGACTACCAATCATATTTCTTGAGTCCTTAAAGTGCCAGGAAAGGAAAAACACCCACATTTTGAAAAGCAAACACCCCAAGGTAAGGTAAATTTTGTTACAGGTTTTTTTGGAAAATGCAGGGAAGAAAATGAAAATGTGTTTTCTTACACAAAGTTTTCAATTAATAAGATTTTTCCAACACACATATTAGGCATAATTGGAAATATACCCCAAAACACATTCTGCTACTCCTCCCAGGTATGTGGATACCACATTTGTGAGACTTTCAGAGCCTAGCCACAGAGGGACCCAAAATCCAAGCAGCGCCATCAGGTATTTCACAGGCATTAATTTACTCAATTACCTGACTACCTATCACATTTTTGGAGGCCCTGGTGCCCTAGGACACTGAAAACACCCCAAAAAATGACCACATTTTGGAAAGTAAACAATTTAAAGTATTTCCTAAGAGGTACGGGACTTTTGTCTTTTTTCTGCCGAACTATGTAACTATGTATTGTGAGTTTTTGTAAGACAACTTTTGCCACAAGTTTTTGGAAAAAGCTGAAAAGATTTTTTTTATACACACAAAGTTGAAATAAGATATTTCCAATACACATCATAGGTATACTTAGTATTACACCCCAAAACACATTCTGTTACTCCTCCCAAATATGGCAATATCACATTTGTGAATTTTTTTTTCCAGTCTAGCCACAGAGGGGCTTAAAATCCAAGGAGCACCCTCAGGCATTGCACAGGCATAAATTAGGAATCTAATTACCTGACTACCTACCACATTTTTGGATGTCCTGGAGCCCTAGGACAGTGGAAACACCCACAAAATGGCCACATTTTGGAAAGCAAATAACCAAAGCTATTTTCTAAGCGGTGTAATTTTTTTGCCACAAGTTTTTGAAAAATTTGGAAAGAAAATGAAAATGTATTTCTATACAAAGTTGTCAATTTAATAAGATATTTCTCACACACAACATGGGCATACATAGACTTACGACCCAAAACACATTCTTTTGCACTATTAGAGCTTGTTCAAAACGTGAGGTTGCTGGGCAGTAAAACCTTGTGGTTGAACTGTGGTTTTACCACTCTTCATCTGCTACCCCCTTTAGCTGCAGAGGCAGAGGCTAGGGGTGTACACATGCAACAGCTTTAATGCTTTGCAGCTGTGACAGGAATTCTACTACCTGAACTCCTGCTGATCGCTACCTATTGAAGTAACTGGGGGTGTTTGTGTGGGATCCATGTGGTAAAAGCATGAACTGATGCACCACGTCACATTGGCCTTGTACCATGTGATCACTGTGACCGATCACAGTATTAAACAAAGGCATAATGAAAGAAAGCCCTTGATTACTACCATTACTATGATCAATCCAATTAATGACGGTGATCACTCTTTACAGGGCCAATCACATTGGTCCTGTACCCTGATTTGTGATCTGCTGTGTCTGAGGGACAGAGAACGCTACTGTGCACCCCCAGTGGCACACACACAGGAGGACTAAGTATTTCCTCCCAGAGTGTTTATCCCGCAATTTTATGTATAGTGGCTGGGTAGGAAGCTTTCAACCAATGACGGTTTACATAGAAGAATGAAAGCAGAAAAGACCAAGTGGTCCATCAAGTCTGCCCCATTTTCACACCTCTTCCCGCATGTATACATGCGGCTTTTCGGCAGCTGGGGCTTAACGCCGAGAAACTGCATACATGCGTACTCAAACAAAAACAGAACTGTGCCACGAGTGCGCACCATGCACGGCTCCCAGCAGTTACTGGCAGCTAATGAAAAGTAGCAAGATCACAAGTATCGAATGGGAGCTTTCCGCTCATGTGACTGCTGTGAAAAAGTGCTATAAATTAAGAATGTTTTCAGAAATAGAAGTGTTATTAGTTTATATTTATCAATTACAAATGGAAAGTAAATGAACAGAAGAGAAATCCAAGTCAAATCACTATTTTGTGTGACTTTCCTTTGTGTGACTGCCTTCAAAAGAGCATCAGTGCTAAGTACACACAGTTTTTGATGGTACTTGGCGGGTAGGTTGTTCCAAACATCTTGGAGAACCACAGATCTTCTATGGATTTAAGCTGCCTCAAATCTCATGTAATTTTAGACAGACTCGATGTCAAGATCAGGGCTCTGTGTGGGCCAAACCATCACTTCCAGGACATCTTGTTAACGCTGAAGATAGCACCTAAGGACATTGGCTGTATGTTTGGGGTCATTGTCCTACTGCAGAATAAATTTTGGTCAATCACACGCCTTCCTGGTGGTATGGCATGATGGACACCATTGTTCCTGACCAAATCTCCAACACCATTTTCAGAAATGCAGTCCCAAATCTGCACAGAACCTTCACCATGCTTCGCGGTTACCTGCAAACACCCATATTGTACCTCTCTCCAACCCTTCAGCGAACAAACTGCTGTTTGCTACAGCCAAATATTTAAACTTTTGACTTGTCAGTCCAGAGCACCTGCTGCCATTTTTCTGCGCCCCAGTTCTAATGTTTCCATGCCAGAGGTATGGGTTTTTGGACGCAATTCTTCCATGAACGCCACTTCTGGACAGACTTCTCCGGACAATAGATGGGTGTGCTTGGGTCCCACCAGTTCTGGGCTGATGGCAAGCATGATGTGTCTTTCATCTGCTGCATTGTTTCCTTGACCAACCACTGCATCTACAGTCTTCAACGTTGCCCGTTTCTTTGTGCTTCTTCATAAGAGTTTGAACAGCACATCTTGAAACCTCAGTCTGCTTTATCCAGTTCTGCGCTGCCTGCAATGGCAGAAATACTGCTACAGGGTGGCACGGGTGTGCAAAATCACATATCTTCCAGATGTTAGCCCCTTCATGCCCAGTGCCATTAGTACAGTGTCAGTGCTTTGTATCAGCACTGATCACTGTATTGGTGTCACTTGGGATGTCAGTGACACCAAGTATATATACCGCCATTTGTAAATGCTATAACTTTCACGTAAACCAATTAATTTACACGTGTTGGGATTTTTTTTTTAGCAAAGACGTAGCAAAATACATTTTGGCCTACATTTATGCCAAAATGTGATTTTTAAAATTTTTTTACTGGACATGTTTAATAGCAAAAAATATTGTTTTTTCTCTCAAAATTGACAGTCTTTTTATTTATAACGCAAACCCCCCCCCCCCCAAAAAAAAACAAAGCAAAACAAAATAAAACGCAGAAGCAATCAAATACCACCAAAAGAAATCTCTATTTGTGGTAAAAAAAAAAAAAAAAAGGACATAAATTTCATTTGGGTGTAGCATTGCATGACCACGCAATTGTCAGTGAAAGTAACGCAGCGCCGTATCGCAAAAAATGGCCTGGTCAGGAGGGGGGGTAAATTCTCAGGAGGGCAAGTGGTTAAACTCTTTGCCTGGGAGAAACCTTGCTTATGCAATACTGCCTTGTTGCTGTGCTCAGTCTTGCCATGGTGTATTAACCGTGACATGAAACTGTCTTCCACAACCTAAGCCTGGGACCCTGCATTCACTATATCTGGTCTTCCACAGTACACAGAACATGGAAATGCAATTATTTTAGTAAATATAAACTGCTAAATATTTTTCCTCTTTAGCAGTTAGAGCAGCCTTGTGACTTCTATCAGTGTTCAGCAGAGCACTGCTTAATCTGGTTAGGAGGAGTTTTCTTTCTGCTCTAGGAGGATACAGAACCTTTGACCTGTCTGGACAGTGATGATTGGCCCTGTGGTGATCACATGCACTCTCCCAAGAAAACAAAAAAAAAAAAAAAAAACTTCTCTAGCAATACACACCAAACTGGAGTGGAGTGTCTCCATACGATATGTCTTATCAGCAGATAAGAGGAGGACACTGGAAAAAAAAGTGGAGTATCAGAGAAGACCGGATCAAACAATGTTTTTACACAATGCAGAGGATTAACCCTTTAGGTTCCACAGTGAGTAAAACAAGCATGCTTTACGGCATATACAGACTGATTTTACTGTTGTGGGTTTAGTAACACTTTAATAGCATCGTTTATGAAATTGATGATCATTAGCGCCTGCTTGGTATAAATGGTTAATCATACACCTGACTCTAATACTACAAAATCCCTGATTTTGTCTAAGTGTGCAAGTGTAAGAACTGTTGCTACTTTTTTCATAAACTTTTTTTTGTTTGAGTATAGACCCATGTTAGAACGTCTGCCCCATTCACACTTCATGTTCCCACTCTGAAGATTAATTGGGCAACTATGTGGCAAATGAGGTTAAATGTTGATAAATGTAAGGTTCTGCACTTGTGGGCTAAGAATATGCATCCATCATACATACTAGGGGGAGTACAACTGGGGGAATCAATGGTGGAGAAGGATCTGGGGGTTCTGGTAGCTCACAAGCCTAATAATGGCATGCAATGCCAAGCTGTGGTTTGTAAAGCGAGCAAAATCCTCTCTTGTAATAAAAGAGGTATAGACTCCAGAGAGAGAGATGTCATATTACCCCTATACAAATCAGTAGTAAGACCTCATCTGGAATATGCAGTTCAGTTTTGGGCACCAATTCACAAAAAGAACATTGGGGAACTGGAGAAAGTACAGAGAAGGGCAACTAAACTGATACGAGGCACGGAGGAGATCAGCTATGAGGAAAGATTAGAGGAACTGAATTTATTCTCTCTTGAGAAGAGGAGATTAAGGGGGAATATGATCAACATGTATAAATACATCAGTGGTTCATATAGTGAACTCGGTGTAGAGCTATTCACCCTGAGGTCATCACAGAGGACAAGGGGGCACTCTTTACATCTGGAGGAAAAGAAATTTAATCTCCAAACACGGAAAGGTTTCTTCACAGAGAGATGTGAAAATGTGGAATAGACTCCCTTAAGAGTTGGTTCTGGGCAGCTCAGTGGATTGCTTCAAAAAAAGGCCTCGATTGTTTCTTAGATACACCGAATATAACTGGATACTAACATTTATAGGTAAAGTTGATCCAGGGAATATCCGATTGCCGCTAGGAGGATCAGGAAGTATTTTGTTCCCAGCAGGAGCAAATTGGATTGTGCTTTGCTGAGTTTTTTTTCTCCTTTCTCTGGATCACCTGTGGGTACAGGATTAGAACTTTTTTTTTTTTCTATGGTTGAACTGGATGGACTTTTGTCTTTTTTGAGCCAGACTAACTATGTAACTATGAATTTTGTTTGTGTGGTTGTCACCCAGTTCTGCACATTACGCAGAGCAGTCATTCACTTGAATGGGCTGCCCTATGTGCGTTTGTCACAGCAAGTTCAAGGACTACATTTTGGCATGGAGCCAGGCATGTTTTGTCCAGCAACAATGTGGCAAAATCGCACTGCGTTTCGGATGCCATTAAGAATGAATGGTACCCAAACATGCATTGCAGGCTTTACCACAATTTTTACGAGATTAGGAATTGCAGCCAAAATCATGTTGATTCTGTCCACAACTCCAAATCACCTAGGTGTAAACAGGGCCTTACTGTTGACTGACTTGCTACTTCTGCTAGAAGTCTATTCCAAGCATCAACTACTTTTTTTTTGGAAAAGAGTGCTTTCTAAGATTGGCTTTGAATGTTCTTGCTAGCCGAGGTCATGTCCCCGTATTCTTTATCTTCGCTTCATATCAAGTCGTCTTTCCTTTCAGCCAGTTTCCAATAATATACAGTAAATTGGACATTTACTTTCTATATGTTTTATGTATGTTATCACTAATTCAGTACATAAAAATGGTGGGTTTAGTAAATATTTATTGCATATACAGTATGCGTTCTATTGCAGTGTTTATAAAGCGGTTTTGTGGTCATAGTGTCTTGTAATTTTACACAATTAGAAATTTTTTCTTACTGTTCAAATTGGTTTTTTTTCCATGTATCATTTGTGTTACCATTTTTTTAAACTTGATACATGTTTAGTGCTATTGTGGACTATTCCTCCATCTAGTGGCCAAAATATATTTACCTGTAATGACAGAGCTATTTAGTGCTTAGGTTCTTATAGTAATTATATACATATTTATAAGGATTTCGGCAATATTTATGCTGAAATGTTATTTTAATTGCTAAAGGTAATAAAGCTATTTATAGTCATCATTTGGATAGGGTTAAGAAAGGGGGTGTACCCCTGAAACATGTTAACAGTGACAGAACCCATAATGCACACCTCTCCAATAAAGGTGCTTCCAAGCAACAAAAGATGTGGGTGCTTCTATTAAATCTGTGGTCTTGTTAAAGTATTCTTTTTAGTTTTGGATAGAATGGAGATGGATTGTAACAATGGTCTCCAAACTGCAGCCCACAGGCCAAATGTGGTTCTTTGCATGCCTGTTCTTTCCACCGTCACCATTGATGGGACACTATCCCTCCTACTGACACCAACAACGGGGCACTATCTTCCACTGACACCAAAGTTGTGCAACTTTTGTTTTTGTTTTTTTTAACTTGCCTGAGACATTTTTTACTCCAACGGACCATAGTCTAGCCCACCTAAAGTCTGAAAGACAGTCTAAAGGCCCTTTGTTTAGAAAGTTTGGAGATCCCTGGATTATAACACCTGTTAGGTATTTATTGCTACCTCTGCCCTCGTTAGGGAAATTCATCCCATTTTTCTTGTGTTGTCAAAAGTGAATGAAAATCTAAAATTTTGGGTTGTCCCCAAAACAGTAACAGAGGGGAACCTTCAAATGAGGACACTAGTTCTGGTGACCTGGGAATCCCCATTGGATTCCCTTAAATTTGCAGGGATTTCCTCTCAATTCCTGTTTTAGCTATGGGACAGGAAGTGAGGGTAAATCTCCCCATTAGGACACAGATGGCCCCAAAAAAACCTGACAGTTCTGTTCTACTTTAAGCAGAGTAAATATCTGAGCCAAAGTCATGATTTTAAAGCACTATTACACTCGTATTAATATTGAGTGCAAGACTGACTTTATTCTAAAAAATGCCTTTGTTAATATATAATACTCATGAAGTGAGTCTTTAGAGACAGGCCATGCACAGAGGCAGTGCCAAAGGCACTGGGCCTGGACAGCGTCCCATGGTTATCCTGTTTCCAGAACAACGTCTGGAAAAGGCCTTTTGCAAATCCCAGGGCCAAAAGGTCTCGCAGGCTAGCCCTGCAACGTCCAATTACACTGTTCAACAGGTAAAAAGTTTTGGGCATAAAATTAGCTAATCTTACATAATTTTGGGGTGCTGAAAACGAAAATGACCCTAAAAAATGTTGATTGGCTCTAGTTTCCATGATATATTCACCCATCTAATGACGTAAGCCATTCAAAATTATGATGCAACTTCAGCTGCATATTGCGCAATTGATACTGGTGACCAATAGAAAATTGCATGTATACTGAGATGATGCAATATTAGCCTTTAATTGCATCACTTCACTGCATAAAAGCTGCATTATCTGTAGCTGATTGTAGTTCGACAGCGTCTTTACATTTCGTTTTATGCTTATATAGGCTACTCAGTAATGCCTCGAACTTGTGTGAATAAAGCAGATAATTTCTGCTATATCTGCGGTGAAATAACTTTTATCTCACAAAAAAGGAGGATAACGGGAATGATTAAGAAACCTACAACTTGTATTTTGGCTGCAAGATAGGAGACCAGGACAAGAGCTGGGCACCACATATATGCTGCAATTCTTGTGGGACGGCACTGGAGCAATGGTTGAATGGAAAAAAGGCATCTATGCCTTTCGCTGTGCCAATGATTTGGAGAGAGCCAACAGATCATGTTAGTAATTGTTACTTTTGTATGGTGCCTCCAATTGTAAAAGGGCTAAATAAGAAGAAAAAGTTATCTGTGCACTATCCAAATATTCCATCGGCAATACGTCCAGTTCCTCATGGAGAGGGGCTACCAATTCCTAAAGCACCAGAATCCTTCGTGGTTGAGTCAAGTGAGGAAGAACCTGAAGCGTGTAGTCACGTGCAGTTGTAAGAGATAGCCCTTTCCTCGAATACAGGAGAAAAGCCAAGAGAAGCAAAACCGACACAAACTGAAGACAAAACTAGTGAGAATCCTAAGTATTAAAATGATTCAACTTAGCTTATGGCTATAATTTTTCTTGGTAATCCTATGCAATATATTATGCTATTTAGGCTTTGTTATGTAGTCAATATCACTTGCTTTATATTTGTGGAAAGACATCTATCTATATAATTATTGTGCATTATGTAGTCATTACGCCTATAGTAGAAAACTTTCCGTTTACAGAAAAACTAGAGCCAATTGACAAATTTCATTGTTATATTTGAACTCAGAATGTGAAATTCATTAAGAAATGGATCCTTTTGTTTCCAAAACTGGCAAAAAATAAAAATTTGTTGAACAGTGTTATGCAGGGTCCAGATAAAGTACTCCAAAAGCCAGTTAGTGGATAGACTGCACTGATAGCTGCAATCACAGAGATCAGCTCTAGCAGTGATATAGAGCAGTGTTTTTCAACCTTTTTTGTGCAAAGGCACACTTTTTTCATGAAAAAAATCACGAGGCACACCACCATTAGAAAATGTTAAAAAAATTTACCTCTGTGCCTATATTGACTATATATAAAGTAATTCTCTTGAATAGGAATCAAACACAAAGAAATTATTTTATAATTACTTTATTATGAAATAATAAAGTATTTTATAATTGGACCCGGGGGCCGGACCAAGAGTAGATGAATGATGTGTATGTGTCATCCATAGTAAGTATAGTAATATTCCCCCATAGTAAGCATAGTAATTAATCCCCCATATAGTAATTCATCCCCCATAGTAATTAATCCCCCATATAGTAATTCATCCCCCATAGTAATTCATCCTCCATATAGTAATTCATCCCCCATAGTAATTCATCCCCCATAGTAATTAATCCCCCATATAGTAATTCATCCCCCATAGTAATTCATCCCCCATAGTAATTAATCCCCCATATAGTAATTCATCCCCCATAGTAATTAATCCCCCATATAGTAATTCATCCCCCATATAGTAATTCATCCCCCATAGTAATTCATCCCCCATATAGTAATTCATCCCCCATAGTGTAATTCATCCCCCATAGTGTAATTCATCCCCCATAGTAATTCATCCCCCATATAGTAATTCATCCCCCATATAGTAATTCATCCTCCATATAGTAATTCATCCCCCATAGTAATTCATCCCCCATATAGTAATTCATCCCCCATAGCAATTCATCCCCCGTATAGTATTTCATCCCTCGTATAGTATTTCATCCCCCGTATAGTATTTCATCCCCCGTATAGTATTTCATCCCCCATATAGTATTTCATCCCCCATATAGTATTTCATCCCTCATATAGTATTTCATCCCCCATATAGTAATTCATCCCTCATATAGTATTTCATCCCTCATATAGTAATTCATCCCTCATATAGTATTTCATCCCCCCATATAGTAATTCATCCCTCATATAGTATTTCATCCCCCCATATAGTATTTCATCCCCCCATATAGTATTTCATCCCTCATATAGTAATTCATCCCTCATATAGTATTTCATCCCCCCATATAGTATTTCATCCCCCCATATAGTATTTCATCCCCCCATATAGTATTTCATCCCTCATATAGTAATTCATCCCTCATATAGTATTTCATCCCTCATATAGTATTTCATCCCTCATATAGTATTTCATCCCCCATATAGTATTTCATCCCCCCATATAGTATTTCATCCCCTCATATAGTATTTCATCCCTCATATAGTATTTCATCCCCCCATATAGTATTTCATCCCTCATACAGTAATTCATCCCTCATATAGTAATTCATCCCCCATATAGTATTTCATCCCTCATATAGTATTTCATCCCCCCATATAGTATTTCATCCCTCATATAGTAATTCATCCCCCCATATAGTATTTCATCCCCCCATATAGTATTTCATCCCCCCATATAGTATTTCATCCCTCATATAGTAATTCATCCCTGATATAGTAATTCATCCCCCATATAGTATTTCATCCCCCCATATAGTATTTCATCCCTCATAAAGTAATTCATCCCTCATATAGTATTTCATCCCCCACAGTACTATTCCCCCCCCCCCCTTCTAGTAAGCCAAGTCCCCCGTGTCAATTCACTTACCTTTTGCGTTCCTCTCGCTGTCTTCCCGCGCCGTTCGGGTCTTCAGGGCGGACTGTGAGAGGAGCCTAGCTCCCCTCCCCTCACGTTCGGCACGCTGCCCCGCCTACACACATCCTGACAGCCACATCCGCAAGCCGGATTAAAAGGTCCGCGCGGACTTTTGGGGCTGCCAACCGAGAGGAGGCAGGGGAGCGGCCGACCGAGAGGAGGGAGGGGAGCAGGCGCCCGGCACACAGAAGAGCCGCATTAGACTGGGTAAAGAGCCGCATGTGGCTCGCGAGCCGCGGCTTGCCGACCACTGAATCATTAGATTCTAATGATTGGTCTATTTGTGAGCCGAAGCCACATGTTACAGATGAAATTGGAATTTTTCCCACGGCACACCAGACAATATCTCACGGCACACTAGTGTGCCGCGGCACAGTGGTTGAAAAACGCTGATATAGAGGATCTACTTTATTAAAAAAACTGAAAAAAAAGCTAGCAAACAATAGGCTAGACCTTTGCCAGCAGAACTGACGAAAAGATATACATCCTACTTGGATACTAAGAAAACAACAAAAAAAAAACTGGAGGAATACTGGTAGTAGAAGGGTTCATTCTAGGCTGGCCTACAGGTTTTTTTTTTTTTTTTTTTAAATTTGCCAGTGTCCAATCTGCCTGTAGGTCGCAATATAACCTGAAGGTGAAAGACTTCTTGTGCCCCCTACCCACTTTCCAAAGGAGGAGAGATAAAATCTAGCTGCCTCTAGGATGGTAGACGAATAGTGCTTGTTGAGAATTTCCTGTCATGTTACACCATCCTTTAAAGTATTTTCTTAGGAAACTCCAAATTCATGAGCAAAACAAAAGGTCAAACCACAGATATTTGTGATCACTAGAACCCACATTTTTCTCCCATCTAGGGCTAAAACCCCATTATTCAGGAAACCAAATGTAACACTACAGGTAAAAGGAAAATCATGCTGTTTTTATTGGTGCTTCCTTGGGAAATCTGTTTGAGATTCATTAATTTTACATAAGGTAAGGGTCAAGTGTGTCATCAAGCTTTTCAGTGATGATAAAAAATAAATTATCATGTTCAGTTGAAAAGTATAAAAAGTGGTCGCATCTGTTCATTTCCAAGCTAAATTAAATTTAGAATCTTTTCACGGACATCCAAAATGTACAAAACAAGTCTATCTGCATTAAAAAAAAGGGATCATGTAAAACTGTATTTGAAGTCTGCGGTTTCTTCTGAAGAAAGGAGAGTTTTCATAACATGTCCCAAGGGTCCAAGCATGACTTCGATGTCACTTCACACCATGGTGCTTTTTCCTTTACGTCCTCCTTGTCTTTTGTCTTTTCTGAAGTCTCTTTGCGTCCTCTGGATTGCCAGTGTCAGCTCCTGTCTGTCCAAGCGCACGTACACCTTGCAGACGGCTTGTCAAGTGCAGCAGCAGGGGAATCAACTAGCAAAGGACAGAAAATAACTCATTAGGACTTGAAAAGAAAATCTTCAACACTAATGTGAAGCCTACCCAAAGTATACATACATACTGTAACTGGTATGAGCGTGGTCCATTTACTGTATTTAACATAATAAAATAAAACATTGAAATATCCCAAAACACACCAGAGGTGACCTAAATCTGCAATCGCTTCTGGATGGTCCTGCCATCTCAGATATAAACAAAGAAACTCAAAATCGTACATTGAACAGAGTGCTTTTAAAGAGATACATTTATTTGATCTGTGAATAATCATTAGTAATGTCTAAAAATGTTTTATGCCGAGTTTATAAGTATACAGTATAGTGACACATGGAGCAGCCATTGCCAAGGAAAGCTCTGTTTTTCTGTTTGGTAGTGCAGCAAAAAGGCTACCTCTTGCTGATGCATTTGTCTTTGTGCAGCTACTATACCAGCAGCAGTCCCTATTGATCTACAGTATAAAGGCCAACAAGTCTTCTTTCAGCCAGACACCACGTAATCTATGCTGTCTAGGGTTTAGGTTATAAGAGGAAGCTTAGAAGTATCATTTTTTCTTTTAAATACATGGCATGCCCTGTTCAAATGTGATTAATAATGAGAAGTCAATTTTAAAGGATAAAGTTCACCTTCGGGAACGTGTTACATGTTCTACCCCTTTTTAGGGTGAAATATGTAACATGTTCCTACTCCTGATCTCCCCACTCTCTGTGACAGCAGGCTGAGGATCTTTTCTTCCCATACCCACAGTCACAATTTTAAAAAATATGACTGTGCAGGGTTCCGCCCGCCCGGCCACGTCATTCATTCAGAGTTCTGCAAATGGGAGAACTACAACTACCATCAGCTTTTGTGGCTGGCGACTTGTAGTTCTGGCGCTGGTGAGCACTCTAGGTAGTTCATTGATTCTTCCGGTCATTGTGTAAATGCCTACCCGTACGAGCAGACAGCTTGCACTGGCAATCTGCAGGAGCCCTGCATTGCGCCCACGATCTGCTAATCACAGATGCAATGCTCTGCAGTCTGCTAATATATATATAAAAAAAATAATAAATGTACATTTTTCACCTGCAAAAAGATGTGATTATTTAAAAAAAAAAAACTGTATCCTTTAACTAAAGCTATATTTGGGACACAAGAAATATAAAAGGAGGTGTTTGATCCTCCTCAACTTAACACTGTTTACATATGTCAGGTTAACAAAGCATGAAGGAAGGCTCAAAAGATCTTACCATCTACCAAGACTTCTTAATCAGAGACCACAAACACTTTAGGAATTTTCTTTAGGACAATTCCTAAAGATTCCAGAATTCATTTATGACCCAAGGCAATCAAATTTGGTATTTTGATGCTATAAAGTTAAATATTCACTCAACCCAAACAAAATTAACTATGTTATCCTGTAAGACTAAAATACATGTTGCCTTCTTGAGACGCAGTACTTAACACTCTAGTTGCAAAGTGTTCAAAAATAAGGATATTTGATTCACCTGTAAAATCCTTTTCTTGGAGTACAGTACAGGACACAGGCTTTTTTAAGATTGGACCATGCTGCCATCTTCAGGTGAGGACACTTATATACAAAATTGTTAGAGGACAGTCCATATAACCCCTAAATGCAGAACGAATAAGCGAGCGCTAAAATAATACCCAATTCATTAGCAGTTGTACACCAAAAAGGTACCAATAAACCTTTCAAGACACATATAAAAGGAGGGGGTGCAGCGCTAGTAAAATCAACAATATCAAATAAATACAGATATAAATATAAAGTGACAAGGTGCAAATACATAAGCCACTGGATGGTGGCCAAAAAGGTGCTAGAAGGTGTTGACCCAGTTAAAAGTCCGCAAAGAAAAAGTGTGGATAAGATCTCAAATGATTTCAGGATATCCAGTGATACGGACCGTGGATCAGGTGATAGATTTTAATAAGATTGCGCACTCACCAGATATGCAAATCAAATGTGCATAGATAGTAGTAAACCACTGGTCATCAGGATATCATCCAATAGGTCTGGTCAGGTTATCCCTTACTCCCTGGCGGTGCTATCACTCATAGGGGTCACCACACAATGGATGCAGCCTGCTCATATGGGGGTCTCCTCACAAAGGATGCAGCTGGTTCTGCAGATGTGATTAGCTCCCAAGAGAGCTCAAAGAAACAAAGGAGCCCACATAGTGCAATATCTTTAAGATAATTTTATCCATATATCAGTGTGAATAACAGTGGGGAATGAAAACAGGTCCAAAACAAGGGAACCATGCTCATAAATCAAAGAACCGATTAAGGCACCTTACGTCCAAAGCTGGTATCAGAAAAAAGCCTGTACATCAACTTGGGAAAACGTTAAACACATAGGAACAGAAGACCAGGTGACAGCTTTGCACATCTAAGTAACAGAAGCCTAGTGCTGGAAAGCAGAAGAGGCAACAACTGAATGAGTCGTGTGAGCCCTAACAGGGAAAGGAGGATTTCAATCATTCAAGGTGTAAGACTTAGTGATAACCTGCTTAATCCACCTATGGTGGAACAAGATGCAAAACAGCTCTTGCGAGAGTCTGCAGGCAAGACAGAGGGAACCTAATGGATGCAATGGCTGAGAGATTAACTCACAGTGTGTGCACAACATCTAAACAATGGAAGGAAATCTTGTG
Source organism: Staurois parvus (assembly GCF_062004578.1). NCBI lineage: Eukaryota > Metazoa > Chordata > Amphibia > Anura > Ranidae > Staurois > Staurois parvus. The sequence goes on from NW_028318013.1 coordinate 7,099,800, forward strand.
GGGAGCTTTGGAGGACCACAAAAAGAAAGGAAGTTGATGGAAGGAGGAAACCACCTTAGGGAGCAATGAAACTAGAACAAGGAAGGAAACAGGACAAGGTCGCCAGTTCTGAGACCTGTGTCAATGACTTGATAGCCACAAGAAAAACTACCTTATGAGTAAGGTACACCAAGGGAATATCCAAAATAGGCTCAAAGGGAGGCTTTTGTAAGGCTGGCAGGAACAAATTCATATCCCAAGGCAAAACAGCTGTATAAATGGGCAAGAGATGTGAGCCTCAACCTGAACAAAGGCCTTTACCAGAGAATACGGTGAAGGAAATAAATATTTGATCTCCTGCTGATTTTGAATGTTTGCCCACTCACAAAGAAATGATCAGTCTAAAAATTGAATGGTAGGTGTATTGTAACACTGAGAGACAGAATAGCAACAACAAATTCAAAAGAAATGCATTTCTAACAAATTATGCACTTATGCATGTTCATGAGGGAAATAAGTATCTGATCCCCTATCATTCAGCAGGATTTCTGGCTACCATGTGTCTTTCATACAGGTAACAAGCTGAGATTAGAAGCAGTCTCTTAAAGGGAGTGCTGCTAATCTTATTTTGTTACCTGTATAAAAGACAGCTGTCCACAGGAGCAATCAAACAATCAAATTCCAAACTCTACACCATGGCAAAGACCAAAGAGCTGTCCAAGGATGTCAGGGACAAGATTGTAGACCTACACAAGGCTGGACTGGGCTACCAAACTATCGCCAAGCAGCTTTGTGAGAAGGCAACAACAGTTGGTGCAATCATTCGCAAATGGAAGAAACACAAAACAACTGTCAGTCTACCTAGGTCTGGTACACCATGCAAGATCTCACCTCGTGGAGTGTCAATGATCATGAGAACAGTGAGGAATCATCCCAGAACTACACGTGAGGATCTTGTCAATGATCTCCAGGCAACTTGGACCAGTCACCAAGAAAACAATTGGTAACACACTACACTGACAAGGATTGAAATCCTGCAGTGCTCACAAGGTCCCTCTGCTCAAGAAAGCACATGTCCAGGCCCATCTGAAGTTTGCCACTGAACATCTGAATGATGCAGAGGAGGACTGGTTGAAAGTGTTGTGGTCAGATGAGACCAAAATCAAGCTCTTTGGCTTCAACTCAACTAGCCGTGTTTGGAGGAGGAGGAATGCTGCCTATAACCCCAAGAACACCATACAAATTGTCAAACATGGTGGTGGAAACATTCTGCTTTGGGGGTCTTTTTCTGCTAAGGGGACAGGACAACTGCACCTTGACTGCTTCTCTGATTAATGCTCTCCTTGCCCGGCCTGTCAGTTTAGGTGGACGGCCATGTCTTGGTAGGTCATCACAGAGGACAAGGGGGCACTATTTACGTCTGGAGGAAAAGAAATGTAATCTCCAAATACGGAAAGGTTTCTTCACAGTAAGAGCTGTGAGAATGTGGAATAGACTCCCTCAAGAGCTGGTTCTGGCCAGCTCAGTGGATTGCTGTAAAAAAGGCCTGGATTCTTTCTTTGATACACAGAATATAACTGGATACTAACATTTATAGGTAAAATTGATACAGGGAATATCCGATTGCCTCTTGGGGGATCAGGAAGGAATTTTTTTTCCCTGCAGGAACAAATTGGATCATGCTTTGCTGGTTTTTTTGCCTTCCTCTGGGTCAACTGTGGGTGTAGGGTTATAACTTTTTTTTTTGGTTGAACTGGATGGACTTTTGTCTTTTTTCAGCCAGACTAACTATGTAACTATGTTTGCAGTTGTGCCATACTCTTTCCATTTTCGGATGATGGATTGAACATTGCTCAGTGAGATGTTCAAAGCCTGGGATATTTTTTTTTTATAATCTAAGCCTGCTTTAAACTTCTCTACAACTTTATCCCTGACCTGTCTGGTGTGTTCCTTGGCCTTCATGATGCTGTTTGTTCACTAATGTTCTCTAACAAAGCTCAGAGGGCTTCACAGAACAGCTGTATTTATACTTAGATTAAATTATACACAGGTGGACTCTATTTACTAATTAGCTGATTTCTGAAGGCAATTGGTTCCACTAGATTTTAGTTAAGGGTATCAGAGTAAAGAGAGCCGAATACAAATGCACGCCACACTTTTCAGATATTTGTAAAAAATTTTGAAAACCTTTTACCATTTTCTTTCCACTTCAAAATTATGTGCCACTTTGTAGCGGTCTATCACATAAAACCCCAATAAAATACATTGACATTTTTGGTTGTAACATTACAAAATGTGGAAAATTTCAAGGGGTATGAATACTTTTTCAAGGCACTGTATATGGGCTGTCCTCACAGCTTTGTTTGCCTCACCTGATGGTGGCAGCACAGAGATGTCTAATTCCTATCGCCCGACGCCCGGTACATGTATTTCTGGGTGCCGGGAAGGAATTTTTTTCCTCAGCCCTGCTGCGGGCAAGCAGCAGGGCTCACCTGTCAGGTGGAAGCAATCGGGCAGCAGCTGCGGGCTCGAGACTGGTTTGGCGGGTGCCGTGGGATGTTGTATAGGGGAGGGAGGAGAAGAGTGGACACATCTGCTCCCCTCCCTTTCTTCTCCTGATCCGGACTTGATGTTACGTCACTTGCATGTCTCAAAAAAGAGAACCTGTCACCAAAAGTTTTTTTTTTTTTTAAATGGAAGTTACACCCAAGCAAATAACACCCCCAAATTTTTCAGGGCCCCCACCCCCACATACGTATGCACATACTCGGGCGCCAACACATGAAAATGTGGATTGCAATACATGTTACATACATGCCAGAATGAGAGCAATAATTCTAGAACAAGACCTCCTCTGTACACCACACTGATGACCTATAAGGAGCTTTAAAAGTGTCGCCTATAGAAAATATCGGGTACTAAAGTTTGTTACCATTTCACAAGTGCGTGCAAATTTAAGGTTTGACATGTTAGATATCTATTTACTCGATGCAACCTTGTCTTTTATATTGTACAAAAAAATTGGATAATGTATTGGTTTTTGTGCCCTAAAATTAACATATGTGTATTTTTTACTGAAATTTTGAGTTTCCTAGACCTTTGTGATAATATCGTGTGACATAAAAAAATTGGAACTACGGCTATTTTATTCTCTAGGGTCTCTGCTTTCAGGAAATATACGTTTGAGGGGTTTGTGTCATCTTCAGGCCTAAAATGATTTTTTTAAAACGTGTGCAAATAACGCAAAAACAGCTCTGGCAACGAAAGGGATAAAGGATAAGCCGGACACTCCCCTTTCCTGACGAGCAGCCAATCGGTGCTCAATAGACTGCAAGGTCTCCCCCCTCCCTGCTAGTTCCCAGGTTCGGTACTGGAGACAGGCAGGGAGGGGAGGAGGAGATAAACAGTGCAATGTTAAAAATATGAAACGTTTAAGTCGCTATAAAGCCCCTTTTGTTTTTAAAAGCCCCGGGCATTACTTAAAGCAGATTTAAATACGGTTTTGGTTAAAATTTATGTTTTTCTATCAGGACACGCAGATTGTCATGAGGGACAAGTAGATTGGGACACCGATTTAGTCCCTGGACAAGTAGTTTTTTGAAAAAATGTCCACACCCCTGAAGCATATAACCTATGGACAAGGTTTAAAGGAGCCTATGTCCTGTACGATTAAGTGATTTTTGTACTTCATTGGTTACAACAAGGCGCATTTTGATTTATGTTTTTGACTTCATAACTAAAACGTTTTACGGTTTTCAATAAACACAGGGCTATCTTCTGGTACATAAATATTTGCAATGTGCCAAAAAATTTTATGAAAAATGTAAAGCAAATAAAAAATCCTCTGAACACTGCATTTCCAAGAGTAAAATGCTGAGGTACATGAGCGTGCAATTTGCTGTGCTCAGAACAGTCATTTTTATGAATCTGAATCCATATTCAGATTATTGTATGTTCTGGGGCCCATTCACAGTGCTCTGCTTTGGTCTGCAATATTTAGCGACACAAGCCTAGAAAATTCTGCATTCAGGAGTTCTGTGTTTGAACCATATTTAACACTGTACACATGTAAAGAGTGTGTAATCAGCAGGCGCCACCCATTACACACTGTGCACATGTTGGTCCTAAATCTATCATTTGTGTGGAGACACTGACACTGCATGAATGACTCAGGAGATGATTCAGGGCTTACATGTAAATAGTGTTTAATCACCAGGTTCCACTGCTGCTGATTCCCCACTATTGTTTATATTTTGTCTCTAAGTCATTCACGCAGCAAAATGCATGCGTTGAAAATACACATCTCAGATCATATGGATATATATGGGGTACTACACATGAATTCAGATGCAGTGCGGACAAACATTTGGTGCAGAACCTTGCTGCCAGAAGAATTTTGCTTAAAAACAATACAGAGGTTTGCATGAGACCTATAGAGTCGCCAACTTTAATCAAGAAATTCCTATTTGAAAAATGTACGCTGACATGTGAGGGATGCAATCCCTGCACAGTTGTCTATGAGCTCTTTCAAAGCTTTGCAAAAACATTGTCCTGCTCAGTTCATGGTGTAATGCAACTATCATGATCCCTGGATCTCATCTTATCTGCTATATTGTATTTTATTTTCCAATATAAAAATTACCAAATGAGTGCCTGCTTGTTAAAATAATTTAAAAAACATGCAGAAGTTCAGGTGTACACATTTTAATGACTCAAATCACAGTAAATCATAACACAAACAAGGTATGCTCCCAGAGTCCTGAATGAAGTAAAACTGATAGTGAAGCGTTACCTTATCATGATTGTACCCGGCTAACAGCAGAAGCAAAGTCAGTGGAAGTGCAAGATAGGAGCCTTGAACAACATCCTGTTCAGGTAATTTTCTCTGTGAGCATAAACATAAAATTACTATAAAATAAATTATTATTGTAAATACTCAACGGTTACATTTTCATTAGCAAGCCAACAGTAATAAGGAGGTACACAAAATGTATAAAAGTAATTCCACTGTTTCCTGGTTCAGATTTAAAAACTCCCTGTGATACCGCACTAGATTCACTGTCCAATGAGCAAGCTGGAAGTGAAGAGAACAAAGGAAGCTATAAACTCATAGAAACCACCATTAGTCCCAAGCTGCACATATGCCTGGATCACAGCTCTACTGTACTGATGGCACACACCTTTGAACCTTTGCTCTGGTATTCCAAGTAGCCATGTTACTGAAAGTAATCATCAATCTGCCTCTTGTTTGATTGAGAAAACAGGCTGTCAAAGTGACTAGGGAAAAATGGGTGGAAAGATATTTTTATTGCTGCCTTTGCTTTGTTTGTTTATTAAAGCAATGTAAGCTTCCACCAAGCCAGAGAACACAGTACCTCCAACCAGGCTCTGAATGGATGCTGGCTGCACAGAAATCAGTAAACAGAGAATTATCTTTAGAGAAATCTATAGAGAAAATAAAGCAAAGAAAACTAAAGCAAAATTACATATTTCTAACTTGCATTATTTATACAAACGCATTTGTTTCTCTATTTTATATATAATGGTTTGTCAATGAGACCAAAATACATCAGCTTTTCAAGAAAACAGTATAAAAAAAAGTGTAACAGTGTTCGACTAACCGTAGGATTAAATGTCAGAGTGATGTGTTTGTGATATCCATGAGTGCTGAAGGATATCTGAGGCAGGGTGTAGTCATATTGGGATTTAGGCAGAGTGGAATCCAGTTGTACAACATAGGTCTGTAAACAAAAAGGAAACAAAACAATACAAATGATAAAATAAACAGCAAATGTTAGGAATACATGTGCGATGCCTGTGAGTTTGCAATCTAATTAAAGTGATATTAAAAGCTTAATTTTTTTTTTCTCCAAAATAAGAGCTTTACATTTACCTGCTCTATGCAACAATATTGCACAGAGCGGCCCCCTTACCTCCTTCTTCTGAAGTCCCCTGATGGCACAGTCCTCCCTTCCTCTGCTTCGTGTGCGGCCATAGCAAGACGTGTGCTATAGGGGTACTTGTGCAGGCATGCTCCTGAGCTGGGCTATGTGCGTCCACAGACACAGAGCAGCTCATTCACACCTCCCACTCAATGGATATGACTGAGAGCAGTGGTAGCCAATGGCTCCTGCTGCTGTCAGTTTGTTTTGTGAAAGAGGGAAGAGACCAGTGCTGCTGCAGATGGGTACAGCACTGGATCAAGACAAGACTCAGGCAAGTACTAAAAATGGGGAAAAACAGCAAGTGGGAGATTTTTTTTTTTACCTCGATGCAGGAAATGTATTACGGTAAGAAAAAAGAAAAACAAAAAAAAAAAAAAAACTTTTTGACTTTAGAACCATTTGATTTTCAAAATAAGTAATACTCATTTACCTCACATTGCCTTATATTAAAACTGGCCCTATATCAGCATTTAAGAGGATGTATCATTAATTGCAAGATTGCACTTTATGGATCATAGGAAAAACTGGGGAGACAGAGGCATAAACTACCAGTGTTTCTAATGCGATAGGAAAGCAAGCTTTACATTAACACAATAAATATGTTTTACACCTAGTGTGACATTGTTGAAAATAAATACAAGATGTCTCACAAGATCATAAATGTGCGGAGGATGACGGCACCACCATAGTTGTCCTCAGCTGTAATAGTGGAATACTACAAGGGCAATGAAGTGTATGAAATATTGTATAATGCTTTATGCATGTTTATATTAGGGATGAGGTTTGCAGCTACCATGGCCTTGCGGTGGAAAGTACGTCAAAATTTTGTTTGCTTTTAACCTTTGATTTTGGAATGCATGTAATTTCCTGAATGAAACCCACAAAAACTTAGAAATTTGTCACTATGTTCAAAAATGAATGTCAATTTGACCCCACCAAAAATTACAAAATCACATTTTCAAAGCAAGCACAGGCCTAACAGAACAAATGTTGAGACACAAAGCACACAGAGTTCTCTTTCAAAAAAGAAAAAAAAAATTATAGTTGTAGGAGAATGTGAAGGAGGAGGAGGAAAAGGTTATGTTAGCAATGCTTGGCACCTACTATCTCCCTGTGGCAGTATTTCTACCTCTCCTTTATAGGCTTGCCTGGCATTTTTTGGAAATAGAAAAATTGTGTCAGCAACGCAGAGGAGCTGTATAAGTGCTTGGCCTCTGTTCTGCAGCCCAACCACCATAAATAGATTTGAAAAAAATATATAAATATCTGAAAATAAAAAATTAAAAAAAAAAAAAAAACATGGCTGGGATTCTGTCACTCGGCTACAACCCATAACCTGCTAGATTATTATTATTATACAGTATTTATATAGCGCCAACAGTTTGCTCAGCGCTGTACATTATAATGGGAGACAATATGGAGAAGGTTACTGCAAAGTGCATGAAGAGGGGGGATCAAACTGTCAGACGTGAAGGTAGTTAAAATGTAGCTTTTTTGCAGCTCCAGATGGCAGCTGATGATTGCTGTACATTGTAACGCTCCCCTGCCACTTCTGCCTTCTCCTTTAGCCCCAGGTCACATCAGGTGTGACTTGGCATGCGATTTGCATGCCCTACGACTTGAAAATCGTATGCCAAGACGCACCCTATTGTCCGCTATTATAGCGGTCATATCGGTGCGGTTCCAACTGATTTCTAAAGTAGTACATGTACTACTTTTGTTGCGATTTGCATAGATATCTGTGTCAGATGTCTTGCAAAATGCAATGAAATCAGCAGGTCACCCGATTTTGAAATTGTGTGACTTCACTGCAAGTCACACGATTTCAAAATCGGTTTTGATGTGACCGGGGTGTAAGGCGTGTCCCACTCTCCCCTTCTTGCCATTCAAATACAAATACAATCTGACACATCACCTTCATACTGCTCACCGGGGCCCACCTTGCAGAAAGAACCAGCTGCTGGCCCTTTGAAAGGATGGTGCTGCTGACCTCAGCCTATATGAAGACTACTCAGGAGTAATGACAGGCCCTATATCAGCACAGGGGCTGAACAAAAATCAGAAAATACTACATGATATGCAGGTGTAAAAGTGACAATGTTTCACGTTGAAAGCTGAAGTGATGCCACATTCTTTTGCATCTGTTTTGTGATGAGACAGCAAGTTAACAGGTTGAAAGCCTCACTTTTGTCATTCACAAAAGTTTGTGAGTTTGCACCTCTGTGACTGAGTTGCCAATTGATTTGCAGTGTCGCTAGGTACAGTATCAAATGTTATGACAGCATATATAGTTTCTGAGAAAACGTCATCTGATAAGCATAAGTGCTGTCAACATGTTCAACTGACCAAAAAAGAGACAAAAGGGCAATGCACAGGATGTTGCAAAAGTGACTGCAGAGCTCAGTCTCAGTCTTCCAAAACCTGTATCCACAAAAACTGTGCAGAGGGAACTCCATAAGCAAAACATTCACAGGCAAGCTGCAATTGCCAAACCACCAGTGACCGGTATAATTGCTCAGAAGAGGAGAGAGTGGTGCATCACCCATAAATTATGGACTATCGATCAACAGCTTCACACTGTTCCCAACCATCAGACGTGTTTACATGTGGCGAACACCATCCCAAGCTAATGGCCAGGACTGTCTTGTGCCAACGGTAAAGCATGGTGGTGGCACAATCATGGTTTGGAAAGCCATATCTTAGTATTCTACAGGCCCCATCATCACCTTGAAAGGTAGAGTCACTGCCAGTGACTGTGTACAAATTTCGGCCGACCATGTGGCTCCCATGGTGCAGACATTGTTTCCCAAAGATAGCGCTATTTACCAAGACAATAATGCTCTGATTCACACAGCTGGTGTTATCAAATCATGGTTTGACAAGCATGCAGATGAAGTCTCGCACCATCCCTGGGCAACGCAGTCACTGAACCTCAATATTATAGGGCCACTATGTTTCCATAATTTTGTCCAAACCCTAACACCACAAAATTTATTTTATATGTATTTATTTTTATATATTTAACCCCCGCTGATGCTCCTGTCCCCTCCCGCTTGCCAACAGCCCGCAGAGCAAGAAGCTTGCTATGGAGGCATCCAAGCAGGCTCACTCCTGGGCAGTTGCTCTGCATCTTCATTCACACACGGGGGTGTGGAGCGGTCTTGCCCCCTCTTTATTCTCACTGGCTGTGATTGACAGGAGCAAATGGCTCCAGCTGCCGTCTCAGCCAATGAGGAAGGAGAGTCCTCAGAGAGCCAAGGCCCTCGTGCACATGGCTGGATCGTGATAGGGCTTAGGTAAGCATTAGGGGGGCGCTGCACACAGAAGGTTTTTTCTTACCTTTATGCATAGACTGCATAAAGGTAAAAATTACTTGCGCTTTTACAACCACTTTAAGTAGAAATCCTTATTTAGAAATTTACTTTTGATCTTAGGCAAGGTAAACTTTTTATACTGCTAGTAAGTTACAGGCAGTTAATGTCGCAAATTAAAAATAAAGCGTTTACCTCTCCATCTCGGAGCAGTGGGGGAAAATGGAAGAAAAGGGACTGACCCAGAGACACAGACTGTATGGGGTTGTCCAGATTTTCACTCTCGTAAAGCTTTACCTGTAAAGAAAAATAGCACAAGCAAAAGTCAAACAAAACCAAGTTTGCATAAACATTTTAGGTCTTTAGGTATACTACGAGAGAGATAGAATAGAATGAACACATTCTGCTGCAGGTATGTATCTGCACTTGATTTACAGAATGTTCATTGTCTCAACAGTTGCTGGTTTTAATACATTTCTTCTTAGGCCTTATAGGCTCAGACAACGTATATATAAAACATATGTAAAGAAAGTTTTTTTTTTTTTGTTTGGGTTTTTTTTTGTGATCCTTTGTCCTGAGATTTATGAGTCTGTGAGACTGGCACAGTAATGAAGAAGTCTTTTGTCAGTATAAGCAATACGTGTATGTAGTATATAGAGCAAATAGTCACAGGATTTGTCATCGATAAAATGTAAGAGTATGTGCCATACATCTGTTTACTGTAGCACCCAATAAGCATATTTATGGCAAAATAAATAAAAAATGATATGGGGTGTTGCTAGTATATTTAGCTCACTGCTCAAAACTGACTTCCAAGTAAAGCACCTTCAGTTTTCTTTCCCCATTATCAAGATTCAACCCATGTTTCTAGTAAACTGTCAATAAAGGAATATAAACCTACCAATAGAATTCAAGCAGTAAAAAGTCCAACTTGGGTAAAAGTAAGTAAACTAAGTATATTTATATCAAGTCAACCCCAATTAATGTAATTTTCTTTAAGCATTACTTCGTTGTATAAAATTCAGCTAACACTGATCTCATTTACCAAGAATTCAAGATTATTTAAGGTCACTAAGAAATGCAGAGAATAACCAAACCTTTGATAGCCTGTAACAAATTGGAAAATCTTTTTTATAGATCAAGATTTCCCCCTAGTGGTGATTCTTGAAAGTAACAGAATACATTCTACCTGTTATGATATTCAATATTGAGAAAGATGTCTACATTGCAGCTTGTTCTCATATAATTAATATTTTTTCTCACGCAATAAGATATTAGTTTAAAAAATATTGTGGATAGGTTTTACTGTTACAGAAAAAAAAAAAGAGAAGGACACAAGGCCATCTATTTCAACCAACAGATAAAAAATACATAAAAATTGAGCATTGGAAAAATATTATTATAGAAAAAATTGAACATAGCAAAAAATGAACAAACGAAAAGGAATTTTAAAAAAAAAAAAACGTCCTCCAGCAGCTTCAGGTCCTGCAAAGAGTACTGAAATTTCGTCTTTGGTCCCTGGTGTTTAGCCAATTTTAACAAACTTTTCCTGACAAGCACATGCACATAGTACGTGTGAAAGGGCCTTTAAGAAAAGAATATATCAGTGTGGTGCAGTGTTTTGTGTCTCATTTTTACACACGTTTTACATGCATTTTTGAGTGCGCTGCCATTAAAATCTATTAGAACGCACCATTTCAAGAAAGTACATTAAAGCCCTGCATGCATCTTTGATGCACTTTCATAAAACATGTGCTCTAATAGAGTTTAACAAAAACGCATCTAAAAAGGCGTGTAAAACACACATAAAAACATGAAGTGGAAAATGCACACCGCACTGATGTGAACCCAGTCTATGCTTTAGTATTGAGCTGCTTGGTAATCTTATAAGTCTAGATAGCCCTAGATTCACACCTATGTAGATTGTATTTGATTCATTTCTGCTGCGTTTATTTTTCATTTTTTAATTTTTATTTTTCTTGTTGCTAGGCAGATTTTAAATGTCAAACGCATCAAAACCACAGCAAAAATGCAAAACATGCTTTTCTGCAGCATCCGCATTGAAGTCTATAGAACCAAAAACTCAACATTTTGCGTTCAAAAAAGTCCCTGACTCTTTCCAAAAACCGCACCGGGTGAAAAAAGCGAAGACGTGAACCTGTCCATAGGAAATCATGTTAAATGGACTGTACTGAGTTGCTGCAAAATGCTGCAGAAAACACTTAGGTGTGAACCTAGGGTAAAGAAGGACTACATTTTCAGCTGCCATCGAACTCTAATGGCCTGAAGAAACAAGGTGTGAGGTACTGAGAAATGAAAGTGGCACTATGAGAAAAAATAAATATGACATTTCACTTTGTCACTCTCATTAACACAACAGTTTTTTTTATGGATCCCCTCCCAATCACCTGCTGATTCTGCCAGTAGATCATTTATTTTTCAACTTCCAGTAATAGGGTGACAAAGCAGTTCGCTCTGCAGCACAATTGACAAATAGTAACTGTAAATAGTGAAGCGCTATAAATCCTATCTATTAAACACAGATAAATATTATATATGAACCCTGATGAAGTCACGAGTCACGTGACGCAACGCGTCGGTACGTCATTTCCGGTACGTGGGGACGCACTTCCGGCAGCGGCCATCTTGTTACACCCAGTATACCATGCAGTACACCCATAGTATGTGGTGAAAGGCGATTGTTACTGGGGATACATTGGAGGAGTGAATAAGCTGCGCCGAGCAGTGGTCTTTTTCGTATCCCATGGTCCCTGTGATGAGGAGTGGAGAGGATCTGTTACTGTTTATTATAGCCCTGTGTGGGTCAATGAGTGGAGGTGAGCAGGCATTGCTGCCATTTGAGGATTTCTGTTAATTTTTCACTGGAGTGAAGATCACATCAGCACAGATTCACTAGCATGGACTTTGTTTTCAATTAACACATACAGTTGTGACCAAAATTATTCAACCCCCAATGCTGTAAAGGGGTTTAGGGACTATAGTGTACATTTGGAATTGTATTCAGAATCAAATCCTACAAGGACGTTGTAACTACCCAAATGCAACTAAAATGACATCAATTGTTTATGTAATACAGTAGTAAATGGTTCTTATGTGGTTTCTTCATTGCCACAATTATTCAACCCCTTAAAGACTACCACTCTGAAGAACAGAGGTTCATACAGGTGCTTTCCATCAGGTATTGAAAACACCTGTGGATGTCACCGAGCAGCAATCAAGCATAATAAGCACCAATTAGGCAGCTTTAAAATGACTGTGATACTCAGCTCCTTCTAGACATTTACTGGTGTGGTTACAAACATGGTGAAGGCAAGAGAATGGTCCAGGAAGACAAGAGAAGAGGTGATTTCTCTTCACAGGAAGGGCAATGGCTATAAGAAGATTGCAAAGATGTTAAACATACCAAGAGACACCTTAGGAAGCATCATTCGCAAATTCAAGGCAAAGGGCACTGTTGAAACGCTACCTGGTCGTGGCAGAAAGAAGATGCTGACTTCGACTGCTGTGCGCTACCTGAAGCGTAGAGTGGAGAGAAGTCCCCGTGTGACTGCTGAGGAACTGAGAAAAGATTTGTCAGATGTGGGTACAGAAGTTTCAGCCCAGACAATAAGACGCACACTGCGTAATGAAGGCCTCCGTGCCAGAACTCCCAGGCGTACCCCCTTGCTGTCTCCAAAGAATAAGAAGAGTCGACTGCAGTATGCCAAAAGCCATGTGGACAAACCACAAAAGTTGTGGGATAGTGTTCTGTGGACTGATGAAACAAAATTAGAACTGTTTGGGCCCATGGATCAACGCTATGTTTGGAGGAGGAAGAACAAGGCCTATGATGAAAAGAACACCTTGCCTACTGTGAAGCATGGTGGAGGGTCAATCATGCTTTGGGGCTGTTTTGCTTCTGCAGGTACAGGGAAGCTTCAGCGTGTGCAAGGTACCATGAATTCTCTTCAGTACCAGGAGATATTGGATGGAAACGTGATGCAGTCCGTCACACACCTGAGGCTTGGGAGACGTTGGACCTTTCAACAGGACAATGATCCCAAGCATACCTCCAAGTCCACTAGAGCATGGTTGCAGAGGAAAGGCTGGAACATTTTGGAGTGGCCATCGCAGTCACCAGACTTAAATCCGATTGAGAACCTCTGGTGGGACTTAAAGAAAGCAGTTGCAGTGCGCAAGCCTAAGAATGTGACTGAACTGGAGGCCTTTGCCCATGAAGAATGGGCGAAGATACCCGTAGATCGCTGCAAGACACTTGTGTCAAGCTATGCTTCACGTTTAAAAGCTGTTATAACTGTAAAAGGATGCTGTACTAAGTACTAAGATTGAATGTCACTTGGGGGTTGAATAAAACTGATAATGCTGTGAGCACAGAAAAGACATTTGTGGTTATTTCATTATAACTGTTATGTTATATTTGTCTGACCTACAAGTGCCTCTTTAATGTAAATGTAAGCAAGATGACTGAATGATCAAAAGCAATGTCAAACTGGCCAAAACACTCAATTTCAGTGGGGGTTGAATAATTTTGGTCACAACTGTATATAATTTGATTGGTTTGACGTTTGTATATACACAGTGTGTTTTTAGAGATATTGATAAATAGCACGGGAATTTTTTCTTCTTAAAGAATCACTTCACAATTATCTGTAGTTTGTCACATATTCAAGGTCATGTTCCACTTATACTTGTGGAAAGAGATATTTGTTTGTAATTACTTGTCACTGAGCACTATTGTGTGTGCACGGCTAGTAATATATAATATTTATCTGTATTTAATAGATATGATTTATAGCGCTTCACTATTTACAGTTACTTTATATCATCACTTATTGGTTTTAAGTTAAGTGGCAGCAGCTATAGTTAGGTATGGCTGAATTAGTTTTCCTTTTTTTAACTGGTGATTTGGAAAGTAATTCTGTTATTTTTAAACAGAACAAGCTGTTCTGCAGATGTAGCAGTTACAAGGTTGAGACAAACCATTTACCAGCAAGGTGCATAGAAAGATCAGCTATGTAAAACCTTTATGCCAGATTAAAAAAAAACTGTTTATAAGGTGTTAGTTGTAGTTTGGCTTCAATTTGTTGATGTACCTAAACCTGTTAGTATACCTAATGTTTCCTCCCCCCCCAGACTGGCAATGCTGCTGGATGTTGATGCTGGTTTTCTCTCTTGACCATGTTCCTTCGACTGTCAAGGATTGAAACACTCCTCCCAAACCTGGTAGACTTGCAACTGTTGTAAGGATTTTCCAGTGGCAGAGGAGGAAGGACATCCCCATTGTTAGTGGTTACTGGGGTGGTGATTAACCAAGATATAGAAGTTCTTGCATGGTTGGATAGTCGCATGGGCAAGTGGAAGGAAAGAGCCTGCTTTTTGCATGCCAAGTAAATGTTTTGTTGGAGAGTTCTTGAATGGAATTGGGCAAAAGGCACTGTCCCGAAGAAGGCAACTCTCATGTTGAATCTCAAAGTGGGATTTCTCTTGGATCTCAGTTTTTGAGCATGAGCTCTCTTATAGAAAGAACTTTTCTCATCTGAAAGAAAGACTTTTGCTTTGGATGCATCCAGGACCAGAACCAAGTATTCCTGGTGATAAGGTCGCAGAGCATATTTTTTGGGAATTGATCACAAAGCGAAAAGCCTGGAGCAGTTGATTTGTCCTGTGGACATTTTCTGACAACTGCCTGGGAGAGGAGTTTTTCGGAAGAAAGTCATCTAGATGGCCTGTGAACATCCTGTCTTCTGGACAGGATCGGCAGAGGAAATAAGACCTTTTTAGAATGCTCTGGGAGTAGGGGATAGCCCAAAGGGCGGTATGACAAACTAGAAGTGATTTTCTGTCACTGCGAAGCCATGAAAGTGCTAATGAGGTGGGCAAATGGGAACATGAAGATAGGCATCTTGGATAGCCACTGCCAGGCATTCTCTATTTCTCAGAGAGGCAATTACTGATCTTGAGATTCCATGTGGAATTTTGGAAATTGAGGGATTCCTTTGAGGAATTTTAGTTGCAAAATATGGCAAATATCCACACTGGGCTTTGGTACAGTGAATGTGTTTGGGAAAGAAACCTTTGAACCTGTGAAGGTACTGGCATAAATGTGTTGCGCTAAACCTATACAAATATTGCACATATTAAAAAAAAAAAAAATAATAATATATATATATATATATATATATATATATATATATATATATAGAACATAAACATATAATCATACATAAAAAATGGTGTAGAATAAGGTGAAAATAGAAAAGTTTATATAAAAAGTGCTGACTAGTGAAAGATGTGTTTGTTCCTGCTATCATACTCTGCTACTACTTGACACCATCACCTAAAGTGCTAAGGGGGTACACGCTTACCAGCTCCCCACAACCCTCTTGCAATAACAGTGATCAAGACGCACTTGTGCAATTTTCTATGGTCTCAAGGTTACACTCCAAGCAAGGTGGTATACACTCCTCAAGGTGGTATACAGGAACGCCACCAACAGAAAATGCATAATCATCACAAAATAATAGTCCATACAAGGCAGAAAGAGTAGAGCCTCTCCATTGTGTAAAAAATTAAAAAAAAAATTTTATTGTAAAAAAATATACTCAGAGTTAAAAAACATGTGCATTTAAATACAAAAGTCCACTGACAGATTGGAGCCTCTCAACGCACATATGTATATTTGAAAGCAGAAGAGCTTGATCTGGTAAGTATAAAGCCTGTTCATTATGTCAGATCATTTTCTCATGCCTTTAAAGAAAACACGGAAGACTTGCATGAAAGAGGGCTAATAGTTACATAATTACCCTGCTCAAGGAAAGGGATCCGATTTGTACTCAATTCAAAGACTCATTTTGGGCTACATAGAAACTATTTTTTTTTCTTCAGACATTTATCAGCCTACCATCACTAATCCAACAGGATCCCTAGCAGTTCTAAAGAGAGCCACTGTTTCAATCAGGGGTACTAAGAATCAGCACAGGAACGGGGCAAATAAACTTTTAGCACTAAATTCAAGAACCACCCCCAGAAATGTGTATGGCATGTCTCCAAGTTGCCATATTGGATTGAATGTTACAGAGAATGAAAAGTAATTTTTAATAACATTCAAGTACAATATGATTTGTGTAGCAATTGTATATGCTATGTTTTTTATTGCAATTTTATTCCCCACAAAAGTGCAGTTACCCTTTAGGCATTAGTTTAGCTGGTTAGAGATAAGTAATGATTGTTTAGTTGAATTCAAAACTGTTAATTAGAAAGGGCAATTTTTAAACAA
Organism: Staurois parvus; assembly: GCF_062004578.1. NCBI lineage: Eukaryota > Metazoa > Chordata > Amphibia > Anura > Ranidae > Staurois > Staurois parvus. Next base: position 7,116,332 of record NW_028318013.1, read on the forward strand.
TTTTGCCCCCAGGACTTTTCCAACATGACATCTAGTTTCTGTAGTAATATGGTGGGTAGTCATGTGCTATTAAGAGGCACTCAGCTTTGCGGGTTGACGATTAAGTATTGCTGCTACCAAAATGGTGGTGAGGGAATAACCCCATGCATGCGCAGTACTGCATGTCCACATCTGTGTGCTTTAGCAGGGTCTCCCACACTCTCTCCAATGGCTTCTATCAATTTGTGGAATTTTGCTGTTAAATTTTTAGCCTTACGGGGTCTTGCACCTCTGGGATGAAGTCACTTGTATGCAAGCCGAATGCTGCAATACTGGCATTTATTTAGGCCTTTGTACTCAGTAGTGACCTGTGTGTAAGCTAACTACAACACGTGTGGGATTTCGTTGCCATATTGTGATAAAAAAATATGACTGTTCTGAGGCATTTTATTGAAGACCAGGCTACAGCTGCCTTGTAAAGGTAATAATGAAGCCGCTACTACACACGTGTGCTGGCGTCTCACTTAGGCAGCCAGAACGCATGCGCATGGTATGCATATTGAACCTGTCCCTCTATTACATCCGTACAATGTGGATTGTCTCTGGGGATCGTTAAACATGTCCGCTGCCGCTATCTGCATTATTAGTTACTGCTCCTTCAACCTGAAGTCTCTGGGGCTAAAAGCAGGTTTTGGGCTGAGGATGAAGAGTCCCACAAGAGACACACTCTGATTCCTAATAAGACTTGAGGAGGGGAAACCTAGAGTACACAGAGGAGCCCAGAAATCCAAGGCTGAGAGGCCAAGGCCTAGGTGAGACTCCCATTGCAGAGATGTTTGTGCCTTGTTTATGACTTCTGTATTCACCACGTTTACTCCACTGATCACACTGGAACAAGCCAACGCAGCCAGGACTATGGCTCACTACTGAAATCTCCAAAAGATATAGGTTGTCAACAGTAGATCCAGCATCACTATAACTGTTATGCATTTGTGAGTGCCACCCTTTATCAATATGCACATATTTGGACATCTTTATCAACATGCGTGTATGTTTCCTTAATTCTAAGTGTACATAGACACAACTTAAAAGAAAAAAATGGGCATTGTAAAGTATAAGTTAGGGTCTCAATCAGTATTTTCACTCCCTAATATTTGCCCACGAATGCCCAAACAGCAATAGAATATACAGATTCATATTTCAACACTTTTGGAATCATTTGGCATTTTGTAGTTAAAGTGAATAGGTCTACTTCTACTAAAACACCATTAAACATCACAACAGAAAATAAAACACTGTCTGGTGCTTACCAACAAGGTAGGCAGGTACTCCGGTGAAGTCATTACATTTCCGCTTAGATCAAACTGGTTGATTTGACGGAAGGCAATAATATTAACTTCATCTATATCAATATTGCCAACCTAGGAAAACAAATTGAATAAATTGTTATTCACACAGTTCTGGAGCAATCTGCTTAATGGCAATATCAGTACAAATTGATCTTTGTACAATTGTTGGTGTAATGAAATTCCTAACCTTTACCACAATTTTAATATCAATCTCTAACCATGTCATACATTATAAATGTATAAAAACAGAGCATGTGGGCAGTTAGATCACTTTATACACAGAACAAGCAAGAATAAAACCCGCAGATCTACTCTTTTATACTTTTTCTATCAATCAATATATATAGGAAAGGAACACCACAGGTTGAAACAGTATAAAGAAGATTAACAAGGGACTCTCAACACTGTAGAACAGCAGGAGCTTCTTCCATTTTCTCCCTCATTTTTGGAAGTCACATATTAGCAAGATTTTCTATTTCCCTTATATTTCTTTTTGTTGTTTGTTGATGGACTTCCAGAATCACATTTAAACACGAGCATGTGCTGTAAATTTTTTTAACTGTTTTCGATTGATTCCACTACTAACTGTTTTGAAAATTGATAGTTTAAACTAAAAAAAAACAACATGACGGTTATTTTTTTTTCTCCATAAAACATTGCATTTCGATAATTGAAATTAGTCCAATAACATTTCAAAAGTCGAATGATCGAGTGTATCAAACACTTTTTCAGAACATTTTCTAACTGTGTATGGCCAGCATAAGTCTGCCCAACAAATAAAGGACCAATAGTGATGTGATCCAAGAAAACAGGCTGAAGAAGTTAAATGCAAATCTTTACTTTTCCTGTAAAAGTTGAAGTTGGTTCCACCCATTTTCACCTCTTGTGCCTTTGGTGCCTATCTATTGGCCAGCGAGTCTGCCCAGTAAAATACACAGCGATGCTCAGAATGTGAAAAGAGAGCAATTTCACATAAAAAGCAAAGACTACATTTTTAATGCCTTTCTCGCTGTATCTACTGATCATTTTGACATGCCTTTCTCACTGCATCTACGGATGATTTTGACATGTAATTTTTGTTGAAGTAACCTCTGCTTATGTATGTTGCCATCATAGTTTCTGAAAACAGAAATACAGGACACTATGCAACACTATATTGTTAAATTTAAAGAAAAATAAATATTAGACTGGGTTTACCACCACAACTTCAAGGATAAGTAAACTGTACAATATCCAATAACTCACCTCTATAGCTCTGTAGGGTGGTAATGCACGTTCAATATGATCATTTCCCTCAGCCTTCAGCTGGACATGGTATACACAGTCAGGCTGCAAAAAATGTAAACTATTATAATGTAAACAATTATTAAAAAATATATATATTTTTGTGCTCACTACAAAACCCTTTGTCTGGAGTTCTTTAAGGAACATAACTTGATAGTAAGAAACCCAGGGTTATACTGAGACCTACAGGGGAAATGGACACTAGGCTTTTGGAAAACTGAAAGCAAGCCATGCAGTGGCTATAAACCCCCTCACAACTGCTCAGATGTAGCCAACAGTCCAAAGAGAAAACAATAGCACATGAGAGGAGGGGCTTGTGTGAAGTCTAAGAACAGGATGTTAGGAGCACAACAATCATTTTTTCTCTACTGTCCATTGAGTAGGAAACCTAGGATCATCAAAATAAAGCCCAAACAGAGGAGTGGGCACAATAAAAACAAAACAAGTGAACGAACCAGTCCAACAAGAAAAAGAAAACCAAGTGCATTAAATAGTCCCTTGTAGAACCTTTCACACGAAAGTAGCATCTGCAGAAAAAGACACAGTTACCTAAAAACTTTGAAAAAGTATATTTAGAAGATGAGGTTGCGGCCAAATCTGTGACAAAAAGGCCTGGTGACTAAAAACCTAGGAAAAACTTACTGTCAAAGTGGAGTGAACTTAAATGGGAAAAGGAAGCATTTAATTTCATAACTCATATGCCTGAACAGTCAAACTATCTTCTGGGATGACAAAAAGGGAACAAGTCTCTCTAAAAGAAGCAATGGCAGAAAGGAAAACCCTGACATACCTCATTATATCCAGAGTAGGCAAAGACCCAGACCCAGTGTTGGACAAAGGGAAAGCAAAACAATTGTTTATTACAGTGAAAAACAGAAACCACTTTAGTTAAAGCCTCAAAGCAACCTTGTGTTTAAAAAAAAAATGGAGCTCCTTACAGGACAATGCTGATAACTCAGAAACTTTCCTGCACAGGTGATGGCAACAAAAAAAAGGGGCAATCTTTTCAAAATGCACCAGTTTGAGCTTACTCCAGAGTTACCACAGAGTGCCACACATCTATTGGTTTTCCACTTTCGATGATAGATCTTGTAGGAAAAAACCGTTAAGCTTTCAACCTGGTGGAGATTACAGAATCTGAAAACACCCTTGTTATTTTATAACCTAGGTTTCAACAACCAGATCATCAAAATCCAAGAAGCTGGGCAGTGTAAATTGCCACTCTGATAACAAATTTAGCTGATCTGTTAGAAATCTTGGAGGATCCACTAACAGATTAATGAGGTCTGTGTTCCATACTGAGAATTACTGGAATACTCTAGGCCTCGATCCTTGAAAGTAGATGAGGTAAAAGTTTCAGCAGCAAAAATACATAGATCAGGTTATACTGACATCATGGTGCTACAAGGGCATCATTGGGTCCAGTGTTCTAGAAACAAACTTGTCCAGATTCTCACTGAATGAAAATGGTAGAAGTCAACTTCCAGTATACCCCAACACAGACAGAGGTCCCTGAAAACACCTCAAGATGGAAAGCCCATGCTTCCTAGTCCAAACTTTATCTTTTGAAAAACATCTGCCTGCCAGTTTGATACCCCAGGAATGTGCACCATAGAGATTGCTGGAACACAAAACTCTAATCAGTACAGGACACACTCTACCACTGCAGCAACACTCCTGGAGCCCCCTGATGATGGATGTAAGCATTGCCTGATATAACACAGACAAATTTACCTCTCAGAAGGAGGGTCCATCAATTTCTCCTGAGGGCAACCATGCTAAATAGATGGTCCAGAAATCTGCCCCAACCCAGAAGACTACTGCCCCTGTAACAATCTTCCAATTGTAGAAAAGAAGAAAAAAAATGCCCTCTAACAATGTTGGGGACAGAAGCCACAAGGAAAGACATCCATGTTCAAGGATGTAACGAAAACATCTTTTCTAGGGAAAAGCTGGAAGTGTTCCATGCCGTGAAAATATTCCATTGTAAATTTAGTACAATTGAGTACTTTGAAGGTGAATACCACCCCATTCCAGCATTTGCATGCAGCTCTGCTGGGAAGACCAACGTTGGTAATACATTTGCCAAACCAGATTCTGCAATTTTGTCTTCTTTAGCTGATGTAGGGAGACCTTGCCTGAAAGTTATCCAGAAGAAGGCTCAAGTACTCCAAGTAAAATTATCGAATCAGAGATGACTGCTTGAAGTTCAGATCAATCTGAGGTCCTCCATAGTCCATATCATGATTAAAACACTAGTGTCCAGAGACAGAGATGTCTGCCTTTGCAGCAGCAGATAACCGATGACTTAAATACTCCTGAGGCAAAGACCAAGGTGACAGAATCTATATGAATACTTGGGGGCAAGGCAAGGGTGCACAGAAGGAAAAAAGAAGAAAAGCGGCTAGTGAGGACAGACAAAGGCATTGAGAGCCTTTACATCAAAGATAGGTTAAATGCCTCTTTTGGGTTTCAGAACTGTAAATAGGTTTTAACCTTTAAAAAGATCAGTTGGGGGAACAGGGATGAAAACCACGTAGTAGTCAACAAGTCCCATATGGCTAAAAAAAGGTATGTCTGATGTTTCTGGGACACAGGAAGACACCCTCTCTGGATCAGGACATCACTCCAAACTGGATTAAAGTGCCAGGAGGAAACTGGTCAGAGGCTACCAAGAGGCCTACAACAACTCTCAAGCAGTTGCAGGAATTTATGACAAAGAGTGGTCATTGTATGCATGTTACAACAATCAACAATATAGCAAATTCTCCACAAATGTGGCTTGTATGGGAGGGTTTCAAGAAAAAAGTCACTCCTCAAGAAAGGTCGCATGCAGTCAAAGCTAAGATTTGCCAAAAAGCACCTTGAAGATTCTGAGGTCACGTGGAAGAAAGTGTAATGGTCAGAGTAAATTAAAATTGAATTATGTGGCCTTAACACTAAACGATATGTCTGGCAGAAATCCACTACAGCTCACCATCCAAATAACACCATTCCTACAGTAAAAACATGGAGGTGCACTGAATATACAGCTGGATAAAACGAAAAACTGTCTATCTTTATTTCAGGCTACAAAGCAACAAAATGTGATTATTTTAAAAGAGGGTGATTCTTTTCTATAACCACTATACAATTAGGTAATGACTCTGTGGCTTTCCTTCTACATCTCACTCTGCTCTCAACAAAACGCTATAAACACACTTTGTTCACCTTTTTAACATGGCCAAGACATGTATCCCTCTATATAGGAAATAGACAGTGGCACCCCCCGATTAGCCTATAGCTGCATAAAGTTTCAGTTGAGATTGCACTCATGGTAAAAAATATGGCTTCAGCAAATAAGAAGGAGGCGCAAATCCTGGTTTTATTGGTTTGACTTTATATTGTACGGATGTCTTTGACTAATGTGACTAAAGTTGTACTGCATTCTGCCTTCTACAGTTAGGCAGAGCTATTGAGTGGCTGGTCTCTCCAAGGGACCTTTTTCCCCTCAGCCCCCTCTCTCAGACATCAACCCCCCCACAATTGCATTGTGAATACACATTTCAATACAAAACATATTTTTACGGCAAGACTGGCACATTTGACTTGGTTCTATGTTGACACTCATGTACAGTAACCCCTAAGTTGTTTGTCTGTTAAAACTTTCTACTTACCCTTAAACCACGGAGTCTGAATTTCCCCTCCTCATCTGTGACTGTATCTTCACCATAAATTGCACAGTCTTTCTGTCCCACAGCTTCCACTGACACTCCTTGCTCAGGCTCACCATTTAGGGAGGACACTGTTCCATAACAACTGAAAGAACATGGCAGCTGGCCATTACTAATTTAACCACTGAACACTTTATGTAATAAGGCACAGCTCTCTTGGCAAAATACAATCATGAATATATACACAAAGAATTTCATATATGTGAGTTTTTATATCAAGCTTTCCATGGTCAGTTTATACTCTGAAAGGGGTTGTGTGCACTTTAATCATTGATCCCGAACAATTCTTCTGGCAGTTATGACTGCAATCTTTCTTGGTCTACCTGACCTTGGCATCAAGAGATCCCTGAACTCTCCACTTCTTAATAGGCGATTTAACAGTACCGATTGGCATATTCAAGGCTTTGGACATCTTTTTATGTCCTTTTCCATCTTTATAAAGTTCCATTACCTTGTTACACAGGACTTTTGACAGTTCTTTTCTGATCCCCATGGCTCAGTATCTAGCCTAGTCAGTGCTTCCACATAAGAGCTAACAAACTCACTGACTATTTATACGCTGACACTAATTGAAATTTAAAAAGCCACAGATGTAGGACATTAACCTCTAATTGGCATTTTAATCCGTGTGTGTCTCCTTGTGTGTCTGTACCAAGGCCAAACATATCAGGGTATGTAAACTTTTGATCATGGCCATTTGGGTGATTTCTGTTATCATTATGATTTAAAAAGGAGCCAAACAACTATTTGATAATAAATGGCTTCATATGATAATCATCCTTCAATAAGAGCATTTTGTGGCATGATCAATCATATTTTTAATAATAAAAAATATATATATATATATATATATATATATATATATACATAAATAAATATAAAATAATAATAAAATTTCACAATTTCTGCCAGGGTATGCAAACTTTTGAGCACAACTGTACATACATACATACATACATACAGTGGATATAAAAAGTCTACACACCCCTGTTAAAATGACAGGTTTCTGTTATGTAAAAAAAATTAGACAAAGATAAATCATTTCAGAACGGTTTCCACCTTTAATGTGACCTATAAACTGTACAACTCAGTTGAACAATAAACTGAAATCTTTTAGGTGGCGGGAAGTAAAAATAAATTAAAATAATTTGGTTGCATAAGTGTGCACACCTATAAACTAATACTTTGTTGCAGTAACTTTTGATTTTATTACAGCACTCAATCTTTTTGGGTATAAGTCTATCAGCACTGCACATTTGACTTGGCAATATTTGTCCACTCTTCCTTGCAAAAACACTCCAAATCTGTCAGATTGAGAGGGCATCTCCTGTGCACAGCCCTCTTCAGATCACCCCACAGATTTTCAATCAGATTCAGGTCTGGGCCATTCCAAAACTTTAATCATCTTCTGGTGAATTCCTTTGTCGATTTGGATGTATGCTTTGGTTCATTGTCATGCTGAAAGATGAAGTTCCTTTACATGTTCAGTTTTCTAGCAGAAGACTGAAGGTGTTGTGCCAATATTGACTAGTATTTGGAACTGTCCATAGTCTCCTCTATCTTGACTAAGGCCCCAGTTTCAGCTGAAGAAAAACAGCCCCCACCACAATGCTTCACTGTGGGTATGGCATTCTTTTGGTGATGTGCAGTGTTTTTGCACCAAACATATCTTTTGGAATTATGGCCAAAAAGTTCAACCTTGGTTTCATCAGACCATAACACATTTTCCCGCATGCTTTTGGGAAACTTCAGATGTGTTTTTGCAAAATTCTGCTGGGCTTGGATGTTTTTCTTTGTAAGAAAAGGCTTCCTTCTTGCCACTCTACCTCATAGCCCAGACATAGAAGAATACGGGAGATTGTTGAAACATGTACCACACAGCCAGTACTTGCCAGATATTCTTGCAGTGCCTTTAATGTTGCTGTAGGCCTCTTGGCAGCCTCCCAGACCAGTTTTCTTCTCATCAATTTTGGAGGAACATCAGATTCTTGGTAATGTCAGTGTTGCGCCATATTTTCTCCACTTGATGACTGTCTTCACTGTGTTCAATGGAATATCTAATGCCTTGGAAATGTTTTTGTACCCTTCTCCTGACTGATAACTTTTAACAGTGAGATCCCTCTGATGCTTTGGAAGCCTATGGCTTTTGTTGTAGGATGTCACTGGACATGGCTGATCACAAAGGACACAGCGATCACGGAGATCGCCGGGGGTGCACAGGAGAGTGCGTTCTGGGAGGGCATCATATGACGCCCTCCCAGAACAGGCCGGCCGCAGTGCAGCCGTCATTTGGCTATCTGCAGTCGGCAACTAGTTAAATGATAGCAGGTGTGCACTGAGTCCTATTTAATATGATTTTGAATGTGATTGCTCAATTCTGTACACAGCTACAGCCTCAGTTATAAGACATTGTGCACACTTATGCAACCAAATTATTTTAGTTTACTATGTTTACCCCCCCCAAAAGATTTCAGTTTGTTTTTCAATTGAGTTGTACAGTTTATAGGTCCCATCAAAGTTGGAAAAAGTTCTTAAATTATTTATCTTTGTCTACTTTTTTTACATCACAGAAACCTAACATTTTAACAGGGGTGTGTAGACTTTTTCTATCCACTGTACATATATCACAGGTTTTGAAAACCATAACAGAAAAAAGGACAGACCCTGGTTGCCTTATATACTAGCTTGGACTTCGTGTTCGATATCCTGCCATGGTGCTACTCTTTTTTGAATGATGAAGCCTTATAGCCTTCAAAATGTACATACAGTAACACATATGACCAGCTTATTTGGCAGATTATATTGTTTTAGTCATACTTTGGGGAATCCATCTTGGAAGATATAAGTAATGCAGTCAAAACATAACTATACATGTGCAGGTAATCATTATGTAAACTACTTTTATTGTCCCCTGAGGAATCTGGGGGATCAATTCTTCGATGCTGAAAATTCTTAAGGAACAAATTTGCTATCAAGCTGCCAAACACCAGGTAGCCTTATATCAGCATTTATCATGCATTGACATGACAAAAGCCAGTTAGAAAAGACAAGGAGCATGTAGATATAGCGCCATCAATTTATGCAGCACTTAAGTACCTGTAATAAATAAATTCCTAAATGGCTCAATTGATATTGTTGCTAAACGTGAATAAAAGTTGCAGTTTTCTACCACCTTGATTACTGCATTTCAAATACATTTTAATGGTGTACAGAGTCAAAGTTCTGAAAACCAGAACCATCACTATCCAAATATTAGACCTAAATGTATTTAAGACTTTTCTCTAGACTTATGAAAAAATCCCCTGTAAGATCACATACCTCACTGTTGGTAAAGCTGCTCACTTTAACAAACAAATTAAACTTTTTAATGTTTAACCAAGGACCTAGGATATACATGGTAATTCCTAGAGTCCTTTGCTGCAATGATTAACGCTTTGTCTACCAAGGTACAATTTATAAACGTCCTAGCATTCAATAAGCTCTTGGCTGCTGTAGCCAGGGAAGCAGTTAATCAAGCATGGTTAGTACTTGATTAGATGCAGTGAAGGTCAAGGGAGACAATAGGGGATCTAATAGAACCCTTATGTCTTCATTAATTAGATCCATCACTTGACCATGCTATTAAATAGGGGAGCCTGTCAGACCCCTCGTGACAGCAATAAAGTTAAATGAAAAAAGCAAGGTGTTAGAAAAAGAAACTCTAATCAAAAATAATAATGAATATTTTCTTTTTAAAAGTACTGCTGATGCCCCAGACACACCCCATTGCAAGCATGCTCATAGGGCGGGCATAACTTGCACCATATATAAGATATTACCCTGAACGCTGAAAGAGAGCAATAATTCTAAGACCATAATTCTCAGTTAACTGATAACCTGTAAAGGTTTTTTACTCTTTCGCTGCCAGTGCAGTTTTTGCATTTTTCAGGCCTGAAGATTACACAAACCCCCAAATATTATATATTTTCTGAAAGCAGACACTCTAGAGAATAAAATAGTGGTAGCTACAATTCTTTATGTCACACGATATTACCGCAAAATTTCAGAAAAAACACACTAAAATGAATTTTAGGACAAACAAACAATACATTATTGAAATTTTTGGTAAAATATAAAAGATACGGTTGTGCTGAGTAAATAGATACCCAACATAATAAACCTTAAATTTATGTGCACCTATGAAATGCGACAAACTTCAGTATATATTTTTATTTAGACAAAGCTTCAAAAGCCCCTATAGGTCATTGGTTTAGTGATCTTGGAGGAGATCTTGTGCTAAAATTATTGCTCTCACTCCGGTGTGCGCGGAGATATGTAACATGTGAATCACAATCATGGTTTTCACACGTAGGTATCCCAACATCTGCATTTCCGTTCATACATGTGTGTGTATATGTGATGGGGGGGCGCTCAAATTTGTTTTTGGGGAGGGGGGAGGATGTTATGTGCTTGGGTGTAACTATTTTTCTGCAATAACAGAAAAAATCTCCTATGTGATGATTTTTTAGGAGGCAGGTTCTCTTTATTCAGACATGCAGGTTCTAAAAGACCCTGTATGTCTCCTTTTCTCTACCAGATGTCTTGCAATGCAGATAGAATTGCAATACATTTATCCCGGCTATTCTGGTGGGGAAAGTGACAGCCGTGACCCAAAGTGATATCTTACACATTGCCTTCCGGGTCACAGAAAGAAGGGAAGGAGAGTGGACGTTTGCCCCCTCTCCTCCCTCCCCTTCAACCGTCGGCACCATGGCGAGGGTGTGCGGGAAGCACCAGTACCGGGGGCTATGGAAGTGATCGGGTGGCAGCGCATTTAATTGTTAAATGACAAATACAGCATTGCATTCCTCTCTCAAGGTCATCCTGGGGACAACCAAAATGAGGGACCTACACAGGTACACACAGGTCCCAATTGAGTTACTATGAAGGTCATGTTGTAGTAGGAGCCGGGCCATATATCCACAATAATGATGGCACATGAGCATTTGGAAAATGTTAGGACTATAATCTCTGGAGTTCAAGTGATGTGGTTCTAGTCGATTTTGTAAGCTGTAGAGGTGTTGGGGCCCCAATACCCCTTTAGTCAGTCTTGGCATTCTTTGATTCCCCCCCACTATTTTGGGGATAAACTGAGGGCGAGAATCGAGCTTTCAGACACTAATGATCGCTCATTTCTACCTGCCGCTCTGAGTGGAGAGCCAGACCTGTCAGTCTCAGGCTCTCTGCTCTTCCCCTCCAGTGCTTACTCGGCTGTGGAGGGGGCAAGAGCGGATAGATCAAGCTCTCAGTGGCTGAGTGACGTCAGCCGGCAGCTGACTTTAGCCTGCTATTGGATAGAAAAGGGTCAAAGGAGTGCAGAACGAACTGCACTCCTGTGATCCACAGAAGTACAGCCCGAGCTTTGGCTGTACTTCTCCTTTAAAACCACAAGAACATTGTATATTTTCCAAACACAGAGGTCCTGCAGAATTAAGATGAATGTTGTAATTTTTTTGTCACACAATTTTTGCACACCCATTTATCAAATCTATAGTTACCAAAAAACAAGTACACTAAAATGAATGTTCGTGCATACGACACAATTTAATCCCCAATATTTTAACAAAATAAAAGATGAGCTAGTGTACAGTGAATAAATGCTAAAAGTGTTAGGCCTCAAAAATTGTGTCAAGTCTTAAAATTGTGTGCACCCAAAAAATAGGGAGACATTACAGTATCTAAAAATATCAATAAGTGATGCTTTACAGGTGGCTGAGGCCATCTTTAGTAAAAGTGTAAATCTGAAAGCTTACCTGTATGCTGTCCTGTAGCCTGTGATTCTTATTTTTAAATGTTGACCCTCTTGCGCTTCTATCATCTGGGAGGAAGGCTCGAAACGAAATTCTTTCATCATAGGTTTAAAATAATATTGTCCAGGACTCTAAATAAAAATGTAACAGCACATATTTACACTTAGCATACACAGAGATGTTGTCTGCAGGACCAGTATTCAAAAAAAGCTAATCGGTGCTTCTGAAACATTGTAGGTTACAAAGCAACTGTACTCTAAACCAAACTCACAAAACAATCGGTTATGAGCTTCTAGCCTATGAGTTGTTCAATGCATATGTGGTGGAGCTGTGCAGTTCTCAGTGCATGCACCTTCCTTACAGAGTTTACGTTTTAACAGATGTTCAAGATGCACAGGATGAGCTATTTTTTTCTTCTTGTTTATTGGGAGATGATTCCACATTTGTGAAAATATAAACTGCCTACAGGAGGTAAAAAATTTAAATGTGACTTTATTTGATAAAATAAATGCTAGAAGACAGCTCTCTTTTTTTAGCAGAAGAGAATTTATATATAAATTGTATGTGTACACTGTCTGCAGTGCACATGAAGTGCAGTGTACAACCTGGCTTATTCCTAGACCTAGAATGCAGTTGATGCCCGGTTATGATGCAACTCTAAAATTACATATGCAGGAGCTAAAGCAAAAGCAGCCCCAAAATGGACGAATGTAAGGAACATGGAAGACACTGAGGTGTTGGCAGTGCCAGCAGATGGAAGGCAGGGATAGCTTTGATCTGTGAGGTAAATATAGTTCCACTTTAAGAAGGTAGTCAATCAGTGTGTCAAAAACAGTATACAGTTGCAAGAAAAAGTATGTGAACCCCTTGGGATTACATGGAGTTTTGCATGAATTGGGCATAAAATGTGCTCTGAACGTCATCTAAGTCACAATAGAAGAACACAGTCTGCTGAACATAATACTACACAAACATTAGATGTCGCCATGGTTTAATTGCACATAACATGTAAACATTCACAGTGCAGGGAGGAAAAAGTATGTGAACCTTTGGACTTAACTGGTTGACCCTCTTTTGGCAGCAATAACCTCAACCAAACGTTTCCTGTAATTGCAGATCAGACCTGCACAATGATCTGGAGGAATTTTGGACCACTCCTCTTCACAAAACTGTTTCAGTGTAGCAATATTCTTGGGATGTCTGGTGTGAATCGCTCTCTTAAGGTCATGCCACAGCATTTCAATTGGGTTGAGGTCAGGACTCTGACCGGGCCACTCCAGAAGGCGTATTCTGTGCTGTTTCAGCCATTGTTTTGTTGAATTACTTGTATGCTTTGGGTCATTGCCCTGTTGCATCACCCATCCTCTGCGGAGCTTCAGTTGGCGGACAGATGGTCGTACGTTTTCCTGCAAAATGTCTTGATAAACTCTGGAATTCATTTTCCCATCAATGACAACAATCCGTTCAGGCCCTGAGGAAGCAAAGCAGCCCCAAACCATAATGCTCCCTCCGCCATGTTTTACAGTGGGGATGAGGTTTTGATGTTGGTGTGCTGTGCTTTTTTTTCTCCACACAGTGTTATGTGTTCTTCCGAAACAACTCAATCTTGGTTTCATCTGTCCACAGTATATTTTGCCAGTAGTGCTGTGGAACATCCAGGTGCTCTTTTGCAAACTTCAAACGTGCTGCAATATTCTTTTTGGACAGCAATGGCTTCCTCCGTGGTGCCCTCCCATGTACTCCATTCTTGTTTAATGTTTTCCTTACTGTAGATGTGTCAACAAAAATGTTAGCATGTGCCAGAGATTTCTGTAGGTCTTTAGCTGACACTCTGGGATTCTTCTTTACCTCATACAGCATTCTGCGCTGTGCTCTTGCAGTCATATTTACAGGACGACCACGCCTAGGGAGAGTAGCAACAATGCTAAACTTCCTCCATTTGAAGACAGTCTGTCTTACCGTGGACACATGAACATCAAGGCTTTTGGAGATACTTTTGTAACCCTTTCCAGTTTCATGCAAGTCAACAATTCTTGATTGTAGGTCTTCTGAGAGCTCTTTTCTGGGAGGCATGGTTCACATCTGACAGTGCTTCATGAAACCAGTAAACCCAAAACAGGTGTGTTTTTTAAGGGCAGGACAGCTGTCAGCAACACATCCAATATCATCACACTGATTGAAGTCAAGGTTGGCTCACTCCTGGCTCCAATTAGCTCTGGGAGAAGTCATTAAGCTAGGGCCTCATACTTTTTCCTCCCTGCACTGTGAAAGTTTGAAAGTTTACATGTTATGTGCAATTAAACCATGGCAACACCTAATGTTTGTGTAGTATTATGTTCAGCAGACTGTGTTCTTCTATTGTTGTGACTTAGATGACATTCAGAGCACATTTTATGCCCAATTCATGCAAAACTCCACGTAATCCCAAGGGGTTCACATACTTTTTCTTGCAACTGTATGTACCTGTGAGAAACATATAGCCACACTTCCTTAGTCTTGCTGCAGTTCTGCTTTCCAGGATCCTAAGGCATAAATGCTGGTTAGCAGACCTGACTTCTAAAATGTCAATGTCAACTTTCTCTTTCCAGCTCTGTGCTTGATGGCAATCAAGAACATATAGGAAGAGAAAGATAATGGTTAACCACTAGCCTACAGGGCACTTATACCCCCTTCCTGCCCAGGCCAATTTCCAGCTTTCAGTGCTGTTGCACTTTGAATGACAATTGTGTGGTCATGCAACACTGTACCCATATGAACTTTTTATAATTTTTGTGACAGATAGAGCTTTATTTTGGTGGTATTTAATCACCTCTGGGTTTTTTATTTTTTCTTAAACCAAAAACCACTGAAAATTTTGAAAAAAAACCCCATTTTTTCTTAGTTTTTGTTATAAAATTTTGCAAATAAGTGATTTTTCTCCTTCACTGATGTGCGCGAATAAGGCTGCACTGATGGGCACTGATAGGCTGCACTGATGGACACGGACAGGTGGCACTGATGAGGAGGCACTGATGGGCATTGAAAGGCAGCACTCATATGGCACTGATGCACACTAATAGGCGGTACTGACTGGCACTGATAGGCGGCACTGACTGGCACTGATGGGTGACACTGCAAGGCAGCTCAGATGGACACTGATATGTGGCATTGATGTGGCACTGATGGGCACTGGCAGGTGGCATGGATGAGCACTGAGAGCTGGCACTGATGTACACTGACAGGTGGCGCTGCTGGGGCTACACAGATCATGAGGGCACACTGATCATCAGTGCCCTGAAGATTAGTGTAGATGTCCCCTCCGAGGAATGCCGATTACCGGCTCTCCTCACGAGCTATCAGCGTGACAGCTTGTGGGGAGAGAAATGCCGATAACCGGCATTTCCCTGTTTACATGTGATCAGCTGTGATTGGACACAGCTGATCACAAGACCAAGCCAACATTTTTGTCTCTTTCCGTGGACAGTGCACCGCCGATCGCCGCATGCTCCGGGAGCCGCGCATGCGTGGTTAGAATGGAAGGACGTCATATGACGTCCTCCCAGAACGAGAGAACCACCTTGCGTCCGTCATATTACTATATGGCGGGCGGGAGGTGGTTAAAGAACAGTTCCATCCAAAA
The DNA here is from genome assembly GCF_062004578.1 of Staurois parvus. Classification (NCBI taxonomy): domain Eukaryota; kingdom Metazoa; phylum Chordata; class Amphibia; order Anura; family Ranidae; genus Staurois; species Staurois parvus. The sequence continues at coordinate 7,132,065 of NW_028318013.1, forward strand.
GGGGAAGTTCCACTTTAATGCTTTGTCCCCCGCTCCCCATTAAGGATTGGCACTTTTGGGAAGCGGGTACCCGAATTTGGCATGTAACCGCTCCCACGTCACAGGTCCCAGAAGACTAAAGAGCCATTCACAAAGCGTAGCACAGTGGGCACCCAGCTGTGAAGCCGCAAGTTGTCACAATCGTGTGCCCACGCTAAAGATGCCGGCGCCAGGCAGAGAAGACAGCTGGTGAAACCAGCGGTGGTGAGGACACCGCTGGACCGAGGGATAGGTAAGTGGCTGTATTTTAAAAGTCAGCAGCTACAGTTTTTGTAGCGGCTTTTTTTTGTCAGCTGGAACTCTGCTTTAAAACACAAGTTAACCAGCATGTCACTCCTGCTACAGAACAATTCTTGTGCCTCTAGGGAGGCAACCTTTTTGCTTTATTAGCCCATGTGTTATTTTTATTCTTTAGAGCGTCTTTGTACCGCAGTCTTTTAAGAATGTCTGTTACACTCATGAATGTCTAGGTGAACAGCCCCCCACAGCACCTCTACAAAACACCTACTTCACACTACTGTGCATTGTTGTGCCCTCGCTCTTATGCACCAGAGCACCAATGGTCACTTTAGTGCACTAACAGTCCAAGTATATGAATGGGCTGCATTAACACAACACATTAACATGCAACATAGGACGTTACTGCTAGAGCAGCGTAGGGTTTCCAAATGGCTAGGGGAGGTGAATTCCAAATAGAATTACATTCATTTCTATTGTTTTTATTCCCAACTGTACTTACCACACAAGGTGTCTCTTGGTGTATAGCTAGCATTTGTATGCATTACTGGCATACATCTTTTGTATGTAGGTGAGGTAGACATTTTAACATTCTATCTGGCTGGAAAATACAGCAACCAGGCAGTCAAATGTATGTACTACACTGTGTTTGGTTATTTGTCTTTTTAAGAGTGAAAATATACTTTAATTCCAAGTGCAGCAGTGATAGAGACAAAAGTAGAACATTTACCAGATTTGAAAATGTCAGCATCCCATTTTCTTGGGTTAGCAGGTTTGAACGGAACATACCACCACTGAGAGATAAAAGGACCCCAGCCAAAGGCTGCTCATCTTCCGAGAGGATCTGCTCAGAAAGAATGGAGGAAAACATTATTTCTTTTAAATAAGCACATGGGGCCTCATTTCAGATTATTATTATACCCCCAAAGGAGCCACTTGTTTGTTGCCCCATTTTCCCCTCACTTCGTCCCGCAGCCAGGCACAGTGTATTTCTTCAGCCAAACACACACATACTAAAGTGAATACTCCAAAATCAGAACTATTCACACTGAGGACATCTATCTGATTTCTTCGTTGAACACATATGAAATCCTGCCTGTCAGTAGAGAGCAGACTTCCCCTTGTCACATATAGTAGCAAGTAGTTTAGGAGTGAGCAAATTCCCTTTAGCAGTAGTATTAGTTACAGGGCTGCGCTCCTCAAGTATAAGCCAGTTACGATAGACTGTGACAGCCCAAAAGTTAATGCAGCAAAGCAAAGTCATTTACAGTAGCAACACTTGGACAATCTATTGGGAACACTAGCCAGTGTTCCCTTTTTCCAAACCCACGCTGACTATCAAACATCAGGGGAGGTAGCAAGCACACAATTCCTCAATGTCAGTACTCACAAGGCCCAAGGATAGAATGGTTGCCTCCTTCCAATCTTCCAAGTGAAACCCTCCAGTGATACTACAGAGCCACGGCAGACAACTCCCCTCAGTCAGCTTCCTGCAGAACCAGGGTCACTCTCTCTAACTTCAGGCTCTCAGGTGGACCCACGAGGCCACATGGCAACAAGTGCCAGGCGAGGCAGCCTGCCTCCAGCCTGGCTGGTACAATCCACTCCCAGGAAAAGACACTGAACTCATGTGCTCTCAAAATATAAATACCACTCCCAGCATGCAATGGGACTGCCTTCCCCTGCAATTGGCCAGGGATGCATCCATATTCATGCTGTTCCTTTGCCTAGCCCCTACCCATGTTCTTGAAGGCTCTCATAGCTTCCTGAAGGTGGGCAGAGCTCAGACAAACTACAACAGCACCAGAGCAGTATGAGCAGACCTAACTAATCAATCACAGCACTCTGTTAAGCAGAATACCACACTGAATTTACCTGACAGCCTCTCTGGTAAGCAGAGAAACACAGCTATGCTTAACCTAACTATACACATCCTAGCACCTGACTAGGAAGGTGCTACAGATATTACATCCCAAGTTTCAAAATAGTTGGGGTACTATGTAAAATCTACAAACAAAATGAGTGCATACAAGTCTAAATCTCAAACTTGTATTTTATTCACAACAGAAAATAGAAAACTCAACACTCCATTTGTAACTGAACTACAGTTCATACCATTCACAATCACCCAGAGACTGCCAACAAGGTACAATAGGGACATTGCAGATTTGAAAAACATTTGAACAGTCACCAAATGTTATATACAGTGGATATAAAAAAGAATCACCCCCTTTAAATATTCACATTTTGTTGCTTTGAAGCCTGAAATGAAGACAAACACAGTTTTTGTTCTATCCAGCTGCATTTACTCAGTACAACTTATATACTGAATATATTAACATGTCAGGAAGGAAAAAATTAAAAAAAAATTCCAAAACAGAATCCTGGAGTTGGAAAAAGGATCACCCCCTCCTAAAAAAGACTTGTAAACTCAAATCAGGTGTAGCTAATCACCATCACAATGGCACACAAAGCCATTTGACTTGCAACTGTGATCAGCTGTGGTCATTTTGATTAGCTCAGCATGAAAACAGCCTTTTTATGTCTAGGTCTGTTGATGTAGTGTCCTTGTCAGAGATTTGTCACTTGCAGGATGCAATTTAGAGCACAGATGAAGGATTGACAAAGTTTGTTCCCATCCATCTTCAGCAGTGTGTGTATTTTATATATATATATATATATATATATATATATATATATATATATATATATATATATATATATATATATATATATATATATATATATATATATATATATATATATATATCACTTTTTTAATCAGAGTATAGCATCAACTCAATTGAACTCCTGGGATATTGATCCGGTCAGTTAAGTAGCAGAGGGGGTTGTTAATCAGTTTCATCTGCTTTGGTGCTAATGAAATTAACAACAGATGCACTAGAAGGGCAACAATAAGACGACCCCCAAAACAGGAATGGTTTTACAGGTGGAGGCCACTGACTTTTTCCCTACTCATTGTTTCTGACTGTTTTTCACTAGTTTTGCATTTGGATAGGGTCAGTGTCACTACTGGTAGCATGAGGCGATACCTAGACCCTACAGAGGGTGCACAGGCAGTCTAACTCCTCCAGGATGGCACATCAATATGTGCCATTGCCAGAAGGTTTGCGGTGACTCCCAGAACAGTTTCAAGAGCATGGAGGAGATTCCAGGAGACAGGAAGTTACTGTAGGAGAGCTGGACAGGGCCGTAGAAGGTACTTAACCCATCAGCAGAACCGCTATCTGCTCCTTTGTGCAAGGAGGAACAGGATAAGCACTGCCAGACCCTACAAAATGACCTCCACCAGTGCACTGGTGTGAATGTCTCTGATCAAATAATCAGAAACAGACTTCATGAGGGTAGCCTGATGTCCTCTAGTGGGACCTGTGCTTAATGCCCAGCACCATAGAGCTTGAATGGCATTTGCCATTGAACACCAGAAGTGGCAGGTCCGCCACTGGTGCCCTGTGCTTTTCATAGATGAGAGCAGGTTCACCGTGAGCATATATGACAGACGTGAAAGGGTCTGGAGAAGCTGTGGAGAACGTTATGCTGCCTATAAAATTGTTCAGCATGACCGTTTTGGTAGTGGATCAGTGATGGTCTGGGGAGGCATATCCATGGAGGGACACACAGTTCTCTACAGGCTAGACAATGGCACCCTGACTGCCAATAAGTATCAGGATGAAATCCTTGGACCAATTATCAGACCCTACGCTGGTGCAGTGGGTCCTGGGTTCCTCCTGGTGCACGACACCATGTGGCAAGAGCATGCAGGCAGTTCCTGAAGGATGAAGGAACTGATATTACCGAATGGCCCCCAAGCTCACCTGACTGAAATCCAATAGAAGACCTCTTGGATATCATGTTTCAGTCCATCCAACGCCGCCAGGTTGCACCTCAGACTGTCCAGGAGCTCAGTGATGCCCTGGTCCAGATCTGGGAGGAAATACCCGAGGATACCATCCATCCTCTAATTAGGAGCAGGCCCGACATTGTCAGGCATGCATACAAGCATGTGGGGGCCATACAGACTACCAAGTACCATTTGGAGATGCTCCAATTAAATTTTAGCAAAACGGACTAGCCTGCTGCATCATTATTTCACTTTGATTTTCAGGGTGTATTTGAATTCAGTGCTCTGTAGGTTGATCATTTTCAGCAAATGATGGGGCACCCTTATGTTCCTAATACATTACCAAGTCCACACCAGTATAGATATGCAGCATGATATTTTTTCCCCATTAAGGTCTGATGTGTTTTCAAAGTGTTCCTTTAATTTGTTTGAGCAGTGTGTGTGTTTGTGTGTATATATATATATATACACACACACACACACACACACACACGTACATACATACAGTCAGGTCCATAAATATTGGGACATCGACACAATTCTAACATTTTTGACTCTATACACCACCACAATGAATTTGTACTGAAACGAACAAGATGTGCTTTAACTGCAGACTGTCAGCTTTAATTTGAGGGTATTTACATCCAAATCAGGTGAACGGTGTAGGAATTACAACAGTTTGCATATGTGCCTCCCACTTAAGGGACCAAAAGTAATGGGATAATTGGCTTCTCAGCTGTTCCATGGCCAGGTGTGTGTTATTCCCTCATTATTCCAGTTACAATGAGCAGATAAAAGGTCCAGAGTTCATTTCAAGTGTTCTATTTGCATTTGGAATCTGTTGCTGTCAAGTCTCAAGATGAGATCCAAAGAGCTGTCACTATCAGTGAAGCAAGCCATCATTAGGCTGAAAAAACAAACCCATCAGAGAGATAGCAAAAACATTAGGCGTGTCCAAAACAACTGTTTGAAACATTCTTAAAAAGAAGGAACACACCTGTGAGCTCAGCAACACCAAAAGACCCGGAAGATCACGGAAAACAACTGTGGTGGATGACCGAAGAATTCTTTCCCTGGTGAAGAAAACACCATTCACAACAGTTGGCCAGATCAAGAACACTCTCCAGGAGGTAGGTGTATCTGTGTCAAAGTCAACAATCAAGAGAAGACTTCACCAGAGTGAATACAGAGGGTTCACCACAAGATGTAAGCCATTGGTGAGCCTCAAAAACAGGAAGGCCAGATTAGAGTTTGCCAATTGACATCTAAACAAGCCTTCACAGTTCTGGAACAACATCCTATGGACAGATGAGACCAACATCAACTTGTACCAGAGTGATGGGAAGAGAAGAGTATGGAGAAGGAAAGGAACTGCTCATGATCCTAAGCAAACCACCTCATCAGTGAAGCATGGTGGTGGTAGTGTCATGGCGTGGGCATGTATGGCTGCCAATGGAACTGGTTCTCTTGTATTTATTGATGATGTGACTGCTGACAACAGCAGCAGGATGAATTCTGAAGTGTTTCGGGCAATATTATCTGCTCATATTCAGCCAAATGCTTCAGAACTCATTGGACGCCGCTTCACAGTGCAGATGGACAATGACCCAAAGCAACCAAAGAGTTTTTTAAGGGAAAGAAGTGGAATGTTATGCAATGGCCAAGTCAATCACCTGACCTGAATCCGATTGAGCATGCATTTCACTTGCTGAAGACAAAACTGAAGGGAAAATGCCCCAAGAACAAGCAGGAACTGAAGACAGTTCCAGCAGAGGCCTGGCAGAGCATCACCAGGGATGAAACCCAGGGTCTGGTGATGTCTATGCGTTCCAGACTTCAGGCTGTAATTGACTGCAATGGATTTGCAACCAAGTATTAAAAAGTGAAAGTTTGATTTATGATTTTTATTCTGTCCCATTACTTTTGGTCCCTTAAGAAGTGGGAGGCACATATGCAAACTGTTGTAATTCCTACACCGTTCACCTGATTTGGATGTAAATACCCTCAAATTAAAGCTGACAGTCGGCAGTTAACACACACATCTTGTTTGTTTCATTTCAAATCCATTGTGGTGGTGTATAGAGCCAAAAATGTTAGAATTGTGTCGATGTCCCAATATTTATGGACCTGACTATATGTATGTATATATACACACACACACACACACATATATACACACACAGGTGCACAAACCTTTTGAACACACACATATACACACAGACACACATACACAAACACTATGACAAAAGACATCTGGAATATGACTGCTTTTGGCAACCTTTTTTTAAACAGTTCGGATATATTTTACCGTTTGACTGTAAAGAATGTATAATATAAATTCTAGCAATCAAAGGGTTAAAACAACCTTACATCTCACAAAACAGCCGGTTTTACAAATCTGTTTTAGAAATTGCTTAGCTGGCACTGCTCTTTACAAAGAGTACAAAGAGGATGATCAAAGGCACAGGGGGTGAGATCCAGTGTCACTCCAACTCTAAGAAATAGATTTCACAGCAAGTACAAAAATTCTGGGAATTTAAGGAATGGGAAGGTTGTGGTCTTTAGAGCAAGATTTCAAGTGTCAAGATCTGACCCTTATTATATAACTGTATAGTCCTCCTGAGCTCAGAATGTAAAACTCTAAATAAAGCTGCTAACACCCTACCACATACCACAATGGACAAGAATAAGATAATATAATGTGGTGCTGCGCTCACACATAAAACATCACAGAAAGAACATATAAATACAAAATTGCATAAAAATGAAATCTACATGAATATATACCAGAACCCCCCAAAATATAATACCTAGGGTGTACTTATATGTGACTATAAATCACAAAATTGATAAAAAAAAAAAAACACATGAAATCCTAAATCATAAATACCAATGAACCCAAAAAATAGTAGTAGGAATAAACTCCACACTCCTGTGCTAAATTGCACAAAAACATGGGTTGTGACAAATATGTGCAAAACTGATATAATCAGAAAGACGTGAAATAATAAACCATATAAATCAGTGAAACCAAAAAAATTGGTGATAAATAGAATCCCCCTACTGTTGTGCTGAATAGCACAAATAAATAAGTGATGTGAGAATATACCCACTGGTATATAAGTGCAAACCTGGTATAATCCAAAAATCTACCAAAAAAAAGACTCAAAGTGCCCATAAGTGAATAATGTGAATAAGGTGATTATAAGTGAAAAACCACAATTTTACCGCAAATGAATATTATACATAAATCAACACAAACCAACTGATGTATGACTAAAGAAAAAATATGAACCATATAATAGTGATCCCAAATGGGGATAAGGAGAAATATAGTGACTAAGTGACACCATTATATACTGTACAGTGGGGCAAAAAAGTATTTAGTCAGCCACCAATTGTGCAAGTTCTCCCACTTAAAAAGATGAGAGAGGCCTGTAATTGGCATCATAGGTAGACCTCGACTATGAGAGACAAAATGAGAATTAAAATCCAGACAATCACATTGGCTGATTTGGAAAGAATTTATTTGCAAATTATGGTGGAAAATAAGTATTTGGTCACCTACAAACAAGCAAGATTTCTGGCTCTCACAGACCTGTACCTTCTTTAACCATTTGACGCCCGGCCAATAGCCGTATGGCGTCCGTAAAAATGCACTAGCTTTCCGGGAGGCCGCCATATGGCGTACTCCCGCACATGCGCAATTTGCGCACTTGCAGAGCCGTGCAGCGGCGCAATATGTCACCGGCCGTGTACCTTGGACACAGCCGATGACAGATCTGAGTATCGGCCCTGTTGCCGGTACCATGTGACCTGCTGTGACCAATCACAGCAGGTCACATGACATTTGTATACAATGAATGGCTTCATTCATGCCATCCATTGTATACTAGTGTCTAGCTGTGAATGGTCACAGCTAATCACATGCACATGTCATGTGATTAGCTGTGGCCAAATCACAGCTAAGCACAAAAAAAATAAATAAAAATCCTGAATGAATCGATGTCATTCAGGTAAATGCTTGCTTATAGCAAAGTAATTCTTTGCTATAAGCAAATTGTGTAAAAAAAAAAAAGGAATACTGATCACTTCCCCAAAGTAGTACAATGTTACTATGGTAACATTGTACTACTTTGGACATAGTGAAATATGAAAAAAAAAAAATCTTAAAAAAAGAAAAAAATGTAATAAACAATTTAAAATAAAAAAATAAAAAAATATATATATTTTTTTTTTTTCACACTGTCACCAGTCAGTGTGCCTGATCACCGCCATGCCAGTTATATGATGACGCTGTACTGCACTGGTGACAGTATGTAAAAAAAAAAAGAAAAAAGTGAAAATAATTTTTTTTATTTTTTCATTTTCCGAAAAATTCTGAAAAAAAAAATACAACTTCAAAAAACTCGCCATGCCTCTTATGAAGTACGTCGGACTGTCTACTTTGCAAAAAGGGGTCATTTGGGGGATATCTGTACTATTCTGACATTCTTGGACCTCAAGAAATTAGATTGGCTGTCAGTACTTCAGGATTGATCAATATTCAGATATATACCATAGTTTGTGAACTCTATAACTTTCCTACAAACTAAAAAATACATCCTAATTTGGGTTATTTTCACCAAAGACATGTAGTAGAATACATCTTGGCCTAAATTTATGAAGAACAATTATTTATTTGCAAACTTTTATAACAGAAACAAAAGAAAAACTGTTTTTTTTTTCAAAATTTTCAGTCTTTTTTTGTTAATTTAGCAAAAAATAAAAATCCCCGTGGTGATTAAATACCACCAAAAGAAAGCTCTAGTTGTGTGAAGAAAATGACAAAATTTTAGTTTGGGTACAATGTTGTATGACCGTGCAATTGTCATTCAAAGTGTGAGAGCGCTGAAACCTGAAAAATGGCCTGGGCAGGAAGGGGGTAAAATGCCCGGTATTGAATTGGTTAAGAGGCTCCTCTGTCCTGCACGCATTACCTGTATCAATGGCACCTGTTTGAACTTGTTATCAGTATAAAAGACACCTGTCCACAACCTAAAACAGTCACACTCCAAACTCCACTATGGTGAAGACCAAAGAGCTGTCGAAGGACACCAGAAACAAAATTGTAGACCTGCACCAGGCTGGGAAGACTGAATCTGCAATAGGCAAGCAGCTTGGTGTGAACAAATCAACTGTGGGAGCAATAATTAGAAAATGGAAGACATACAAGACCACTGATAATCTCCCAAGATCTGGGGCTCCACACAAGATCTCACCCCCATGATCACAAGAACGGTGAGCAAAAATCCCAGGACCACACGGGGGGACCTAGTGAATGACCTGCAAAGAGCTGGGACCAACATAACAAAGGCTACCATCAGTAACACACTACGCCGCCAGGGACTCAGATCCTGCAGTACCAGACGTGTCCCCCTGCTTAAGCCAGTACATGTCCGGGCCCGTCTGAAGTTTGCTAGAGAGCATTTGGATGATCCAGAAGAGGACTGGGAGCATGTCATATGGTCAGATGAAACCAAAATAGAACTGTTTGATTGAAACACAACATGTCGTATTTGGAGGAGAGAGAATTCTGAGTTGCATCCAAAGAACACTATACCTACTGTGAAGCATGGGGGTGGCAACATCATGCTTTGGGGCTGTTTCTCCGCAAAGGAACCAGGACGACTGATCCATGTATAGGACAGAATGAATGGGGCCATGTATTGTGAGATTTTGAGTGCAAACCTCCTTCCATCAGCAAGGGCATTGAAGATTAAATGTGGCTGGGTCTTCCAACATGACAATGATCCCAAACATACCGCCCGGGGAATGAAGGAGTGGCTTCGTAAGAAGCATTTCAAGGTCCTGGAGTGGCCTAGCCAGTTTCTAGATCTCAACCCCATAGAAAACATTTGGAGGGAGTTGAAAGTCCGTGTTGCCCAGTGACAGCCCTAAAACATCACTGCTCTAGAGGAGATCTGCATGGAGGAATGGGCCAACATACCAGCAACAGTGTGTGCCAACCTTGAGAAGACTTACAGGAAACGTTTGACCTCTGTCATTGCCAACAAAGGATATATAACAAAGTATTGAGATGAACTTTTGATATTGACCAAATACTTATTTTCCACAATAATTTGCAAGTAAATTCTTTCCAAATCAGCCAATGTGATTGTCTGGATTTTTTTTCTCATTTTGTCTCTCATAGTTGCGGTCTACCTATGATGCCAATTACAGGCCTCTCTCATCTTTTTAAGTGGGAGAACTTTCACAATTGGTGGCTGACTAAATACTTTTTTGCCCCACTGTATATGGTGAAAAAAGAATATAGGCTGCACCACCTATAAATATGAAGGAGAAAAAAATACTAATAATACGTGACCCCAATAGCGGGGATAGGAAAGTGGCGTGCACGTGAATCCGTGACACAATCAACATAGTGAGAAAAAATATAGGCTGCACCGCCTATAAAAAAAAGAAATATGTGACCCCAATTTCGGAGATAGAAAAAGTGGCGTACACGTGAATCCGTGACACAATCAATACATCAAAAACCTCCAAAAGTAGATATAAATAATCAATTTATAAAGTGTATCTAACTCCAAAAAGAATTTAGCTCAAAAAAGTCCAAAACCACCTAAATGTATGTATATGCAGGGCTAGATATCGGGAGTCCAACACTAGGTGAAATGCCCCTTCACCTCCATGAAGCGAACCCACAGGGTCAAAACGCCTTTTAGAATACCACACTGATTGGGAACCTGGACCCCCACCTGCAGGTATAGAGTCCAACATAGAAGAAATATAGTTTTGGAAATCAAGGCAAAAATGTGCATTTTTAACAGGCATGTGAAAAAAGGAAAATTGTCCCAGCAGCAAAAGGGTTAAATGCAATACAGTGCAATATAAATCAACAAACTTTCTAAAAAAAACATCCTATAAAATTCCATGATAGTAAGCTGATCCGCAATTACATACCTCAAAAGTGACTCCTGCAAGTGCAAATGCATTGAAGTCCCCAATTGTTCCATCACCAGCAGTCAAAACGAAACCTTCCTTTTGAGCAGAAATGGTATACTCCAAATCACTGTGTAATGGCCCTACACTGTGCACAGAGCATACACTTCAGTAGTTATATTAATACAAAATGACATAGTATTAGTTTACAATGAAAAGGACCTGAACTGGGTATTTCATATTTACCAGCTTTATTGATCCAACAATTATGTTTACTTTTCTATATCCCACCAGGGTCTTAGGCCATGGTTGGCAAGCAACACCTCTACAGAGTTCTCTAATCTTTTAGTATGGACAGTTACACTTGTAAATGTCAACGTAATCTTAAAAAAAAAACAAAACACTGAAAATGTGCAAACTGAGACCTAAATAAAGGAAATTAGCTAGTCCCCTGAATTACGAGTGGGCTCTCTGCAGCTGATAGTTTACCCATTACTGACCCGTTACCCATTACACTGACTCTGCAGAAGGTGGCTATCTTGGTAGAAACATGGCTTGGCTTCCTCCAGTCAGAGCTGCCCCTCCGATGACAAGTAGGAGAGGTTCAGAAAACACAGATCCACATAATGAAGCAGAAGCAAGAAGATCCTTAACTGCAATCCTTATCTCAGGTACAGCCCCCTCCACAGTAAAGAGAAAAGTGAGTAGGATAGTAATGATACCTAATCTCACTCCAAATCTTGTGAGACTTGCAATCACATGTACAGTGCCTTAGATATCACAATGCAGATACAGAACTACAGTACAGTGGGGGAAATTATTATTTCATCCCCTGAAGATTTTGTAAGTTTGCCCACTTACAAATGAAGGTTCTATACATCCAGAAAAAAAACAATACAAATGTTTTAAATTGAGCTGCAGTTCAGTGAGTAAAATAAGTATTTGATCCCCTACCAACCAACAATAATTCTAGCTCCCAGGGATTGGCTATGTGTTCATGTGGAATTTAAGAAGGTGCTCCTAACTACGAATCATTATGTGTATAAAAAGACACCTGCCCACAGAATCTCTTTCTTCCATTCAAACCTCACTCACCATCATGGGAAAGACCAAAGAGCTGTCAAAGTATGTAAGGGACAAGACTGTAGAACTGCATAAGGCTGGAATGGGCTACAAGACCATCAGCAAAAAGCTTGGTGAGGAGACAACTGTTCGAGATTATTTTCAAATGGAGGAAATACAAAATAACAATCAATCACCCTCGGTCTGGAGCTCCATGCAAGCTTTTGCCTCATGGGGTAAGGGTGATCATGACAAAAGTGAGGGATCAGCCCAGAACTACACAGGAGGAGCTTGTAAATGATCTGAAGGCAGTCGGGACCACAGTCACCAAACAAACCATTGGTAACACAGTACGCCGCAATGGTTTGAAATCCTGAAGCACCCTCAAGGTCCCCCTCCTCAAGAAGGCACATGTACAGGCCTATCTGATGTTTGCCAATGAACATCTAAATGATTCAGAGAAGGATTGGGAGAAAGTGCTGTGGTCAGAGGAGAACAAAATTGAGCTATTTGGCAATAACTCAACTAGCTGTGTTTGGAGGAAGAAAAATACTGACTACGACCCCAAGAACACCATCCCTACAGTTAAGCATGGAGGTGGAAACATTATGCTTTGGGGCTGTTTCTCTGCTAAAGTTACAGGCCGACTTTGCAGCATTGAGGGGAGAATGGATGGGGCCGTGTATTGTAAAATCTTGGATGAGAACCTTCTTCTCTCAACCATGGGTTGTGGATGGGTCTTTCAGCATGACAATGACCCAAAACATACCGCTAAGGCAAAGAGTGGCTGAAGAAGAAGCACATTAAGGTCATGGAGTGGCCTAGCCAGTCTCTAGACCTTAATCCTATAGACAATTTATGGAGGGAGCTGAAACTTTGAATTGCCAAGCAACAGCCAAGAAACCTTAAGGATTTAGAGAAGATCTGTAAAGAAGAGTGGACCAAAATCCCTGCTGAGATGTGTGCAAACCTGGTAACCAACTACAAGAAACCTCTTACCCCTGTGCTTGCCAATAAGGGTTTCTCCACAAAGTACTGAACTGCAACTCAATTTATAACATTTGTATCAAGTGTTTTTTCTGGATTTATGGTTGATATTGTGTCTTTTTCATTTAAAATACACCTATGATAAAAAAATTATAGAATCTTCATTTCTTTGTAAGTGGCCAAACGTACAAAATCTGCAGGGGATCAATTAATTATTTTCCCCACTGTGCTAAGGCACAAGAAGAGAATTTATATTAATAAAGTGAAAAATCCAGGAGAAAAATGTTGCAACCCAGCAGTGATAAAATGTAGCAAAGATGATGTTCAATGTTCAACAGAGAAATAAAGAATCACCCACACCAGATTAGGAAAACCCACTTAAAGTATAGTCCAACAGTACTTTTGGATGATCTGCCTCTCATATGCGTAAATTCCCCCATCCATTAAGATTGCATCTCAGAAAATTAAAAACATAAGGAGGCTCTCATTGCTTAAAATAATCTAAAAACTTTATTCGAATAATAAAAAACAGCAGCCCACTTACAAAGAAACTCACACAACAAACAATATTCATTCAGCTCTACCACTGACATTAGCAGTCATGTAGAGTCCATATATAAGAGTGAGGTGATGTCAACAGAACAACCTTCCCTTGATGTACTTCATCAACAAAAGATTTGCTCAGAAGTAGGATGTTTGTCATCCTGGTCACTGTGATACACAACACTCCAATGGAGGGTCCAGGAGCATTGCCATCAACAAAGAAGGGAACACACTAGAAATGCTTCACCAAAAAAAAAAAAAGGACTAAGACTGTGCCACACTTGAGTCACAAGACAGTAGTATCACCTTACACCTTATAACAGGAGCCTAGTGGTTAATGCGGACCTATACTGCATCTGAGAACACCATTTAATTAATTGTTAATATATATGAAAAAAAACTCCTCCCACCTATGTATCCATGCTTTATTTTCCCAAGAAATCACTTTTAAAAACACCCCCCTAGCATTTCTGGCCATGGCCATCTTGAGAAAGGGCAAATGGTTCAAAGCATTTAGTTCCTGGAATCCATCTGCCCTTGGCTCAGACTGCAGGCATGAGGTTGTGCTTAACTGAGAAAGCCCCTCCTCCCTTCCCAAAAGACTCCTTGGTTGTATGACATAATTTGCCTGGAAACCAGGAAGTAACTGAAAAAATAATCAGTAATGGGTAAAAGAAAAGTTAAACAAGTAAACATGATATATTTTCCTATCTGTTTACTAATGCTAGCAGCACAAAGATTAAAAAAATAGTCAATGTTGAAGTTCCGTTTTAAAAAACCCGAATGGACTGTATGGTAACTGAAAGATACCTAATCTAACCCTCAAAAGAATAGGCCAGTCAGCGTCAAATGGTGACCCTAGGTGTAGATGAACCTTGTACATTCCAATCCACTCTGTGTTAACTGCTGAATACAGGCCGTAGAGAGAGAGAGCACAACCCACATCTCCCAGATCTCTCTCTTCCTCTTCCTGGCTGTCTCCTCTTTGCTGCTGTCTGTACTCCTGTTGGCAACCCAGTATGCTGTACAGGAATCTGACCTGTCCTAAGCAACTGATATCATCGGTTAGTAGGACACGGTCATGCAGAAACATAGCATTCTGGGTTGGTGACAGCAGTACAGATAGCAGCAGAAGGGAGGAGAGAGCCGGAAGGAAGTGCGTCTCTGTGCTCTCCCTCCTGTCTGTACACAGGAGTTAACACAGAGCATCTCAGATTGGACTGGACAGTTTTTAGTTCTTTTGCCGAGGCACACCTGAGTCCTCACAGCGCCCTGGTTGAGAAACGCTTGTTTTAGTGTTAGAACCCATATCAGGTTATTTTACTGTCCGTGTTCCTTTCTAGGAAGACAAATATCCAATGATGACACAATAAAAAGCTAATGGGTTTACATTTTGATAGCCTTGTAACATGGATTCAAACATCTAAGAACAGATATGAAAAATGGTAATACTAACCTGTATGAACCTTTGTCATCAGTAAAAACGGTGATAAGTGGTGATGCTGCCCCTTTCTCACTAATCACAATCTCAACACCCTCCAACTCTGGGTGTATCTGACCTTCAAGAAACAATCCAGCTTTGCCAAGAATTTCTATTAGCTTTCCTGGACAGCTTTCTGAAATGCAGCAAGAAAAAAAATATAATTTTTCAAAGTAAACTGCATCAAGCCAAAGTTTAAGAGACTTATTTAAGCAAAAAACTAAATTGGGGCATAAACAACAAAAGGTGGTTTTCTGAATTTTATGGCATTTAGCATTTATTATTGATAGAGCACACAAATAATTGAGTGACTTTGACCTAAGGTATATTTATTACATCTCTGCAATACATGAGCATCCCCATGTTTTTTCTCCAAAAACTGCTGCAGGTACAGAAAAATACCTATAAAATCTGCATCAATAAAATCTGTTTTTTTGGGGGGTTTTTTTGACCAGGCATACTCTTCAAAGCCTAACTCCGGGTTTCTTAGGACTTTAAATAATTCATCTGAACAAAGCTGGTCCAAACTATTACCTTCTCTAACAGTTGTGCCCACTGGGAGTACTGTATAAACTGTATCAGTTACATACAGTGCTGTGTTTGGGCAGTGGGACAGGGACTTCCCGAACTAAGCACTGCTCAGCTATTCACAGGAAGCACTGTATTTCATAAATGTATTTAAAGCGTCCTATGATAGGCCGAGGTGGAGATTGTGACATCTTCAATCAATTTCACTGCCTCAGCCAATCAGATGAAACTCTAAATACATTTATGAAATACAAGGCTTCTTGTGATTGGCTGAGCAGCACTCAGCCTGACAGAATTTTGTTCCGGGAGCAGAACAGGAGGTCCCTATACCACTGATGGAACACAGCACCATATACTGCATGTAGCTGATGCTACATACAGTTTATACACCACTACCAGCGGGCGCAGCGGGTAGTGAAGCATGACCCAAACTAGCTATATATTGTTACAAGAAACCTGGAGTTAGGCTTTAAGTAAGGAATGAGATTTCAGAAGTCAAAGTCATATGCTGATTTAGATCAGGACGTAGAAAGGGCAGGATGTGTCCCATGGAGCACTTCCTAGAATGGAACTTCAAAGCCCCCATAAAGCAAAATAGGCTTTCCAGGTACGATTGCAGGCTTTCAAAAAGTTTACGTTTCAGTAAGTCACAAGAGACCTGGAGTTAGGCTTGAACAGTTGTTATATAATATACAGTGCTCAGTATAAATGAGTACACCCCTTTTGAAAAGTAAGATTTTAATATCTCAATGAACACAAGAACAAATTTTCAAAATTTTGACAAAACTGAGTTTTATAGAGCATTTGTTTAGCTCATTACATAAAAGTAAGGTTAATAATATAAATAGATTACAAAAGCTTCAGTTTTACTCAAATTAGTTGATGCAAAAATGAATACACCCCACAGTAAAAGCCTTTGGAACAGATAGCTTCAAAAGTGTATGGTGTTGTAAACACATTTATCTCGGTCTCTTCACTCCAGAGTACAGAGTCCCAGTAGTCTTCTTCCTTTTCAGCATGGGCCCTGGCAAATTTTAGGTGGGCTTTTTTATGCATGGGCTTTAGAAGAGGCTTTCTTCATGGACACCCATCCATTCCTCTGCAGTGTATGCCGCAATGTGTCACGGGAAGCAATCACTCCAGTTGGGTTACTTCTTTAGCTAACTGCAGTGAACTTGCATGGCGATTTTCTTGAAGCCTTCTCATCAGAAGATGCTCCTGTCGAGCTGCTAATTTCTGTTGAAGGCCTGGTCTCTGAGATGGCTGCCGTTCCATTTTTGCTACAGTATTCTGACTGATGAGTAAAGCTTTGCTGATCTTCGTGTAGCTTTCACCTTTCTTGTGTTAAGAAATTATTTTCTTTATCAGGCCTTGTGACATGTCTCTTCCATGTGGTGCCATTGATGACAGCATGAAACGGGAAGGGGTTTTCCTTGTTAAGTATCGTCCTTTTATAATCAACGGTCTGCTGGACACCTGTTTAATGAATAATTTGACCT
Organism: Staurois parvus; assembly: GCF_062004578.1. Taxonomy (NCBI): domain Eukaryota; kingdom Metazoa; phylum Chordata; class Amphibia; order Anura; family Ranidae; genus Staurois; species Staurois parvus. The sequence continues at coordinate 7,149,244 of NW_028318013.1, forward strand.
GCCTGCAGTTGAATTCTTGTCAATTAGGATTTTGTGGTCTAAAATTTGTCTTTGTTCCTAAGACTATTCATTTTTACAACATGGTCTTGAATGAATTTGTTAGCAAAAATACTTTGTGTGCAAATTAACAAATCTTGTTAGCAATCAAAGGCCCACCTTTGTGGGAGTATTTGGTAATATAGTGTCCTATAGAAAATGCTGATTCTGAAACGAAAGTAAAGGTTTACTGGCAAAGGTGCTGGGGTGTACTCATTTATGCTGAGCACTGTATATACATTTGTAATACTATTTCTAGCCCAACCTGTTTGTACACAACTCTAAAACAGTAGAAAATAACTTTTGCACAAAATAACCAGAGCAACTGAAATAAAATAACTGTCAGGTTGTGGAAATGAAAAGAAAGTTTCACTAAAATGACATGGGCTGGGGGAGATGAGCTTCGAGTAAATGTGACTTTCATTTTGAATTCCAGCTAGAGGCATTCCAAGATTTTCCTGTTCTACATATTTATGCATCTGTGTGTTTAGGATTTTGAAAAGATTCCTATTGGGTTGATGCTCAATGCATTTTTTATTAGCCATAGGAGATCTATCTGTTCCCTATTGTTGAATTAACAGAGTGTGGCATGGAGATAGTGGTATCTTTTACCGGCCACAAACATCATCACTAAAAGTTGCTAATTAGAAATGTAATTACCTCCACTAACAACAGCCTCCACAGAAGGTGGGTAGAACAAAAGTTCTTTAGATGATGGTGTAACTGTAATCTTCTCACCAGATCTAAAAATTAAAAGCATTTCAATAAGAGCTAAAGTTAATAACACAGAAAATGATAAAACAAAGTCAGTAACTCTACATTTAAAGGATAACCCACCAAACTGTTCCTAATTCCTGTTACATACAGCTATAAAGTAGAGTGTGATGATTAATTACCAAAGTACAATATCATAACATGACATATATGCAAAAAGAAGATTACCGCTCTGATCAGCAGAGCTAATATAACAGATCTGTGCCCACACTAGATCTATTTATTTTCACCTTATTCAATTAATCGTAACATACTTAATGTATGCCTGTTAACCAAGCATACCATGACTAGCTCCATGAACTCTATCATACAACTACCTTGATCAGTCATATGCCCATCACAACAGTTTTCTGCCCCAAGCAACCACTATACAAAATAAGGCAGTATTAAACAACCGTACAGCCACTAGTAGACTTTTTTTTAGCCAACTAAATATACGAAAAAACTTTTCTGACAATAACACCTACACTTGTGACCTGCCATGTGTTGTGTAAAAATGCCTCTATAGGGACACTCACAACCTTTGCTACTGTGGAGAGGAAGGGGTTAAGCCTTCTGTGCCCGACACTAGGCTGCTGCACCCAAGTAGGCATTCAGGAGTCACTGTGCTGTACTATGGTGGGAGCCTTGGATCACTGCTGGTGTGATAAGTGAAGAATTAAGTACTGTAGACTGCCTCACCCAGGTCAGTCATCCAGGGATCACAATGATTTATTATGGAGGGAACCTTGGTGTGCAGTACAGAAAAGTTTCATCACATAAGGACACTAGCAAAAAACTGGGGGCAGCTGTGAGGGGAGGGGATTGTATAGGGGTTATCCCTGCAGCTTTAAATTTCTTCCAGACACCTAAATGCTGCTGTGTATAATCCATGGTTTAAAGACTAAAAAGATTCCCTGTTCTGTTCTGTAGAGAAGCTTAATGTATTACATTCCTTACTCTCTCAAAAATTAAAAAGTTTGGGTTTTGGATATATAAATTTAAGATAAATAGTGCCAGACAACCAAGGATAACTTTAAGTTCTGGTTATTAAATTCTGAGATCAAGCAAAATAGCACTACAAACATCTATCCTTATCATTTACAACACCAAAAGTATATCATCATACACAGTTCTTAAAGTGGTTGTAAACCTCAGACATTAAATATGAAACAAAGCATATCCCTCTATAGTGTGTACTTATCTCAATTAAGAGCAGTAAGTGTCATTTGTCTGCGGCTTCATTCCTCTGCTACGAGGCATGAATCACTTCTGACAAGATTTCCTGACACCAACAGAAAAAAAGGTGACAGGAGAGAGATCTCCAGCAAACAGCCTGTGACTGACAGCCCAGCTCTGTTCCTATGTGCTGTGTGAAGGGAATGTGTCCCTTTCACTAATCAGTTCTCAGAGTTTCCCTCACTGAGCTCTGCAGTGTGTAATTTCTGCTTTCCAGCCCCTGTTTTCTGAAAGCCCAGACAATCTGTATAAATTTTGGACTTTGCAATGCTGTAGAGAAGAGAATACTGCAGATAGACAGGTACAACTTATGTAAGAGTTTTGGGGTTTTTTTTTAATCTCTGTGTATCACCTGAGGCCAGTCACTTCACTGGGTATATGTATAGGTTTACAACCACTTTAACCCTCCAAAAGACTTTCATGCCTTCCACTGTAGACTGCATCACAACCATAAAAGCACATCCTACCTTGCCCAGTAGGAAAATTCATATGAAAATGGCCCCTGAAGCTCTTCCACCACTTCCTGGACAGGTGGCTGAATGTCAGTGTCTTCTGTACTAGCTTTTTCTCTCTCCAGCCTCCGAGCTTCAATCTCAGCTAGCTGCTGCTCTCTACGTGTCTCTTCGATAGACTTTAATGGCCCCAATACAAGAGCTGGTTCACTGTCTATGGAAGACCTGCATTGGAATAAAAAACAGTGTGGTCGAAGAAATAACTGAAAAAGAACTTGACCTTGGCCTACAGTGTTTTGCCAAAAAACATCTGTTTTTAAGTGTTACTAAACCCAGGGCCCTGCATTCACTATAACTAGTCTCTCCTAGTACACAGAACATGGAAATACAATTATTTTAGTAAATATAAACTGCAAAATACCTTTTCTCAGCAGTAAGACCAGTCTTGTGACTTCTATCATTGCTCAGCAGAGCACTGGCTAAAGCTTGTAGGAGGAGTTTTCATTCTCCTCTCACTGCCCTATGGGATTGCATACCCCTGACCCTCTGTCTGGACAGTGCTGATTGGCCCTGTGATGATCACATGCACCCTCCCAAGAAAAATAAAAAAAAACTCTCCAGCAGTACATGCCAAACTGAGCATTTACAGAGTGTCCCCAAGGCTCTGTTTGATCAGGAGATGAAATGGGGAATGTGGAAGAAGGGGAAGATCAAACATCCTTTTTACACAATGCAGAGGATTAACCCCTTAAGTTCCACAGTGAGTATAACCATCATGATTTACTGCATATACACTGATTTTACTGTTGTGGGTTTAGTAACACTAAGTTGAAGGGCATAAGGTTTGTGGGTTTTGAAATAAAAGTAAATTTACCCTCCAAGTACTGAGAAAAGCTATACCTTCTCAAACCTCATCATGTTTGGCATTGAAAACATATGAACGGGGTCAGTGTTCCCACTCCAAAATTATTTTTTTATCTGTATTAAAAAGTGGTTCTAAAGGCTCAATGTCTTTTTAACTTCATGCATTCTATGCATGAAGGTAAAAAAACCTTCTGTGTGCAGCAGCCCCCAAATACGTATCTGAACCCCCTCTCCATCAAGAGATGTTCATGAGAGCCTCAGCTCTCCAGGGACTCTCACTCCTGATTGGCTGAGGTAGCAGCGGAAGCCACTGGCCAATCAGGAGAGGGAGGAGGTGGGGCCGAGCTGCGGCTCTGTGTGTGAATGGATACGCAGAGCAATGGCTCAAGAGCATGCCTGCTTGGGTGCTCTTGTAGCAAGTTGCTTGCTCTGGGGACACTGAGCAGGAGGGAGGGGCCAGGAGCACAGGCGGGAGACACGAGAAGCGGAGGATCCGGGCTGCTTTGTGCAAAACCACTGCACAGAGCAGGCAAGCATAACCATGGTAGTTATTTGAAAAACAAAAAAAGACTTTAATATTACTTTAAACATTAGAAGGACTAGGAGTCTGGAGCAAAAATGCATTCAATAACACAGTTAAAGTTCATCTTAATACATATGCCAGATTTCAATATTTTACGCTCTGGAGATGTGTCAGTTCTGCACTACACTTTGCATTACAAATAACTAGTATAACACAATGGATTCAGTTAATGAGATACCCTCATTCTGCGAAGAAACTCAAGTATGCCGCAAAGCTCTAAACATACTTAATAGTGATGGTGACATCCATTAGTTTATCAGCTGTTATGGCCCCAAGGACATGATGTCGCACTGCAGTCAGAGTGAGGATACTGGGTGAAGATCTGGTAATTAAAAAATACACATTAGTTCAATACAGAATGTTTTGAACATGAAGATACATTTTTTTTTTATTTACAACTGAGCGTTTTTTTTTTTTAACTAGAACAATAACATGTTCTGCTAACTTAAATTATACAAGTATCTATTCTACTTTACATTTAGTAGAAGGTCTAGTTAAGTGATTTGAGATTTGGGTAATGATTCAGGGAGAGGCCATTTCAAAAACCCTTTTGTCTGTGGGAGTTTTTGACCACACATGGATTCTTCAAGGTAACATGGCTAATGGACTATTCCTGGACTATATCCTGGGACAGTCCAACAATGTTTGAGAGAACAGTTAACTAAATATAATCTTTTTTTTAAGATTGCTATAATTGTTTTCTTCTTTTTGTTCTGTTTTACTTTGGAGAAAAACCTGAAGCTCTTTGTTTAGTGTAGCATTTATCATTAAATGTTTGGAGTCAGGGTATGTTTTTTTCTCCCCTTTATTCTTTGATATTTTGTTTGTAAATTTGAAAATGTGAGTTCCCATCTTTGATTAAATGTTTGATTGGGTTCTCTATACAGGGTTATTTGTCTCCCTTTACAAGACCTGTGTTCTTCAAAGGAAAAATAAAAAATGTTTAAAGGGAGTACAAAAATCCTATTTTCCTATCCATTGCACACAGGCATTCTTTAGACTGTAGGGATTTCCAAAGACAGTCCAAATGGGGGGGGGGGGGTGAGCAAAATTGTAGCAAAACAGACCCCAGAAAAACAACAGAAAACTGGAGACTGCTTACAGCTCAAGAGCCTCCTGAAGGACCCAACACCTCAAACTGGCATTTTGCCTGGTTGAACTGCGAAAAAAGGTGGCAGCGTCACAAACTGGGAAACATTTTTGATTTCAAGCAGAGCAAAAAGCATTTTCAAATGTAGCAGAATATATTTTGCTAGGAATGGGGAGAACCCAATTCTCAACATCTTAATTTTGGATGATCGTCTACCCAAGTCACCTACAGCTGGTGGACTGAGAAGACTTATGTGTTCCATCTGGGAATACAAAAGTGCAACAGCCTTACTGGAAGAAGCAGTGGCTGAGAGATAGATTTGCATCACCCGAAAAACATCCAGACAATGGAGGGAAATTTTCTCAATTAGACTGAGGGACAAGAGAACAATCTCCTGTCTCCTGGTTCAGATGAAATGCAGAAATGAGTCTTAACATCAAAACCAGAAAGGATTTTTGCAGGATAAAGTGCCATTTTAAAAACTTGCTGGGTAATGGCTACAAACAATACTACCTTGTGGGTGAAAATAGAGATAGGAATGTCTCTATTGAGTTTAAAAGAACAGTTCACTTAAAATAAATAAATAATTAATTAATAATAAATGCACATTGCAGGTGCAAGCAAAAGCATTGCACCCATGATCAGCAGATTGCAGGTGCCATGCAGGACTCGTACACACTGTCATTGTGAGCGGTCTGCCCATACACCGTAGGAAGGAAGGTAGGAAGGGAGGGAGGGAGGAGTGGGAGGGAGGGAGGAAGGGAGGGAGGAAGGGAGGGAGGAAGGGAGGAGTGGGTGGAAGGAAGGGAGGGAAGGAGGAGTGGGTGGAAGGAAGGAAAGAACGCAGGGAGGGAGGAGTGGGTGGAAGGAAGGAAGGAAAGAACGCAGGGAGGGAGGAGTGGGTGGAAGGAAGGAAGGAAAGAACGCAGGGAGGGAGGAGTGGGTGGAAGGAAGGAAGGGAGGGAGGGGTGGAAGGAATTGACGTTGAACTTACATCACTCAGTCAGAAGCATCAGGGCTGTTGGCTGCTCTGTGTTCAGTTTCTCGCCCACAAATCGACTGAAGCTGCACGGACTGGAGTGTGGGCGGGCACAGGGGGGAGACAGAGCAGATGCAGCCTCTCTCTCCCCTCCTCTCCTATTGGTGTGGAGAATGGAGGGAGGGGCTGGGCAGTGAGAAAAACACAGCGGTGGTGGGAGGGCCAGAAAGAAAGCTTAACAGTCAGGTATGTTCTGTGCAGCGGTGGGGGCAGTGACCAGCAGTGACCTCCTGTATGGCTTTCAATGAAGCTGCATGGTCACTGCCCCCACCGCCACCCCTCCAACACACTGCTATTCCCAGCACTGCTCGCTGCCCCCACCTTATTTCCACTTGCGGGCGAGTGGATCAAGGGTTGGTTGGTAACTCTCCTCTGGGGATGGGGGTCAGACCCCCCTGACCCCCCCCCCCCGAGGTATTTCCCATAAAGGAAGCCATACAAAGAGAACTGAAATGTTTTCCTACAAGTACATTGTACAGCAGGAACATATCAGGAATATGAAATGTTGGGTTTACAATTCTTTAAATATGGATACATTCATCTGGGATGTATAAACAAACTTTATAGATCACTTTTTGCTGCGTTCATTTGTGTCTGTGTTTACATGCATTCAGAGTATCTAATCTACCCCTGGACTCAAAAGTTTTTATATTTTCTTTAAATGTAAGTAACCTGCAGTGTTTGAGAAGTGTTGGGGCACATGAGGTGAGCAAGGGGGCCTACAGAAAAAAGGGTGATAGTGAAGGGATATTGGAGAATGAAGGGGTAAAAGTGCAGTGATGAGAGCCAGAGTAGGTTAGGTAAGAATGTAATGTAGGCTATACTCCACTACACTGAAGAGAGGACAGTGAGAAGAATACAAGGGGGAAGTTGTTTGTTAAATGGGAGATCAGGCACAGTGGTGAGAGAAGGGTTTGTGCAGACGTGGTGGTGAAATGGGAGGCATGTAGGTGTGGTGTTGGGGAACAGAGTGGGGTGCTGGCATGGTGGCAAGAGCAAGATATCAGTGTGCAGGTACAATGGTGGGAGCAAAGGGGGTGTGTGTGCATACAAACATTGGGTGAGAGTTTATGTGTGGTGGTGAAAGAAGGAGGTATGAATAGGCACAGTGGTAAGAGTGTGTTGGGGGAAGTGAAAGTAATCATGCACAGGTACAGGGTGGCGAGGGATGGAGTACAGGTGCAGTGATGGAGGGAATGCAGGTATAGTAGATACTGAGATAATGGGGGGGGGGGGCATGGACACACAGGATTGTGAGAGAAGGGGGGTTAAAGCATATATGGTAGTGGGAGAAGGGAGGTGCAGGAGCAGAGGATAGTGAGAGAAGGAGGAATGTAGGTATTGCGGTGTAGGTTATGAAAGAAAGGGAGCAGCAGGTACAATGAGTGATAAGAAATGGAAAAGGGGCATGGAAACATAATGGGTGGTGAGAGAAGGAGGAGGTTTGGGATCAGTAGATAGTGAGAGAAGTGGTGATGAAGGGTTTGGTTCAGAGTGCACGGAGGTGAGGGGGAGCTGGTTAAAAATGCAGGAGGGAATTGCTAATTCAGCCTGCCAGCTCTTTTAGCTCTGACTATACTAGGTAACTTGCTGAGGCTCAGACAGCAGGCTGAGGACCCAGCAATAGGGGCAGGTTCTCTTAGGAGATGGAGACCTCCCAATGAATCAAACACGCTGGCTGGCAGTAATATTAGTAGTTGAAAGGAGGGTTGTTTCAACAAGGGTGCACAGCAGTTGCAGGAATGTCCCTGCCTCCAATAGCTTCTAAGCTCTGTAACATATTGTCGCGGAGAAGCCAGATTTCACAATACAACAGCAGTGGGGGTTAGGTGCAGACTGCGGCTGTACTTTTCTCAGCCTCCTGCAGTTTCTCTTCTTCCAAGCAAGTAGCCAGAGGGAGTACAGGATCTCTGAATAGGCATAGGAAGGATTTGTGGGACTGCAAGGGGCTGGTGGAAACAGAAAGACAGGCACATGGGGTGACAGATCAGGGGGATGCACATGAATTTCCTTACAATCTGATTGATCAAAAGAAAGGAAGAGGTAGGGAGGGTGGAGGAGGAGAACTTGGTACTAGAGGTTGAATTCCCAAGTGGTCAAATGATTAAGGCATTATCCTCAATGGGAAATGGGTTGCATTGACTATTGGGAGATAAAGCTCTATTTCTGGTGTATATTAAGTACAGTGACTGCACTAGAGCCATATTCACAGACCACCCTAAACTCCCTTCACAGCAGAAATTGATGCACTGAGTCAGAAAGTAAAGCAACATTTTTAGCTTTCTCATTGGTGCACTTCCAGTAGTTCGTATCCAATTGGTAGAGATGCAGCACACTTCCCAGGCACTCCACACAGCACAGTGACCTGCTGTTCAGTTCCTGGTTTACCAACATACAGCACATGCAAAATTTCACGTGTTTGCTTTCACCCACTCACATGCATGAGTGTTCCCTCCTGAAAGGTGCTGCATCTTCAAAAACTAGAGAGAAAGAAGAGGAAGGAAAATAAACTGTAAAAAGTTCTCCTTGTAAGCCAGAGCAGAAATAAAGAGGGGGGGCTCCCTCATGCCCCATGTACATAAAGTATAAGCAAGCCCAGAAACAAAAAGGAGAACTTTTAACTCCAAACAAACTGGACATTCAGCTACAGTTGATTCCGTAGCAAATATTCTCAGCACCAAACAGACAAAACCATAGCCCAGCAGATGTCTGCAAGGCTATCACGACGGGGGAGAGGGAATTGTGTGTCCATATTCCCCAGACATATTAGCCTAAACTGTGTGAACAGAAACAAAGACAAGTACTATCTGCCGATCATGGGATTGTCCCAGAAAGAACACCGGTATATATAATCAACTGGGAGCCTGTGCTGCTTGGCTAATTGGAGAGCTGTAGCCAGTCTAGGAAGCTTCTAGAAATTTAATTTCACAGAGAACCACCAGTATAAAACTGGGAAAACCTGCATTTGTTGGCAGTTTTCCCTCAGTAGCTATTTCCTCAGGAACAAAGCAGTATAGCCTTTCAAACTACAGAAATCCTGTGTCCTTTAATGGAGGAGAATGAAAGTGTATTTCTAAGAAATTACACTGTAGTTACACTGCATTTAAATAGTTCATAGCAACATTTTTTTCATCAACAAAAAACAATAGAAAATAAAATACTCACGTGTCATAAGTGTAATAAGCATGTTCAAACCGATGGCAAGAACGTGGTGTGACTTTGTAAACACCTGAAAAGTAGATGAAATAAGCAGAATTTAAGAATTTTTACAGAATACAATGCAATTTGGTTTGTTTTTACAGCTTTCAGCTAAAAGTGAACCTGTCATATCACAAAATATCTATACCAGTATATCATCCAAGAAGCAGGCAACAAAATGGAGGTAAACTACCACATAAGTCATCAAAAAGATATGTGCACCCAAGGAAACTCTGGAATCCAAGGGCACACTGTGTATTAGAAACAGATACATCTCCAAGCCAGAGCCCAGGCCCAGCCCTTCTCCCCAGAATCACATACTGTAAAACAAGTCACTTCAAGTTGCTGAGTCACCTATACTGAAATGTAATAATCAAGGAGGCAGGTCAGAATTGCAACCTAAAAAAAATAGGACCTAAAGGGGGGTAGTGTACACTTTTAAATAGACTTTGGAAGCCCCTTAGGCTTACAGAAAAAAACTTTGTTGTTGGTTTGGGAAAAAGGTCTGTTAAAATACCAGTTTCAAATAAAAAAGCTAAACAATGCCGTTTTCATTACTTTAGTACAATGGACCACTACATAATTTTTCTCTTTCTTTCCTCTTGAATCTACTGAAATCCAAGGTAATATAATATGGATAGTATAGATAAAATATATGGATCATATAAGTCAGTGAAGAGGTCTCTCATTTATAGCCATTGCTTTATCAGTATTTGCCATTTTCTCTTTTTAGCAACATAGTAATCCAGTGTATAGCCCATCACTGATTGAATTGAGTCTGAATTTAAAAAACTAAAGTAGACCTAAAGAGAAACTTTTATTTTGTAATTTTGGATAGAGTGAACAGGGATTAGGACTCTTTTTTCTGATTACTATTATCACTGAGGGAAAGTGAAATTTCCAAATTCTCGGTTGTCACCAGAGCAGGAACTAGAGGGGAAAACTTCCAAGGGGGACAACAGTCCTGGAGACAAGGACTTGACTCACTTTGGTGGGATTATTTCCTGCTTCCTGTTTTGTCTATGGGACAGGTAGTGAAAGGATATCTCCCCAATGCCTGTTCAGGGCCTGTGACGGAAACAAAGTCAAGGGAATGTAGTAAGGATTTTCAGAGGTAGGTCTTCTATGTCAGCCTCCACACTTCACTCATGACAAAGTCACTGTAAAGTTAAAGTGGTTCTAAACTCGACCCATTTTTTACATTGATGTATTCCCTGCATAGTAAAGTAAAAAACGACCACCTACAGTGGGGCAAAAAAGTATTTAGTCAGCCACCAATTGTGCAAGTTCTCCCACTTAAAAAGATGAGAGAGGCCTGTAATTGGCATCATAGGTAGACCTCAACTATGAGAGACAAAATGAGAAAAAAAATACAGACAATCACATTGGCTGATTTGGAAAGAATTTATTTGCAAATTATGGTGGAAAATAAGTATTTGGTCAATATCAAAAGTTCATCTCAATACTTTGTTATATATCCTTTGTTGGCAATGACAGAGGTCAAACGTTTCCTGTAAGTCTTCACAAGGTTGGCACACACTGTTGCTGGTATGTTGGCCCATTCCTCCATGCAGATCTCCTCTAGAGCAGTGATGTTTTGGGGCTGTCGCTGGGCAACACGGACTTTCAACTCCCTCCAAATGTTTTCTATGGGGTTGAGATCTGGAGACTGGCTAGGCCACTCCAGGACCTTGAAATGCTTCTTACGAAGCCACTCCTTCGTTGCCCGGGCGGTATGTTTGGGATCATTTTCATGTTGGAAGACCCAGCCACGTTTCATCTTCAATGCCCTTGCTGATGGAAGGAGGTTTGCACTCAAAATCTCACGATACATGGCCCCATTCATTCTGTCCTGTACATGGATCAGTCGTCCTGGTCCCTTTGCGCAGAAACAGCCCCAAAGCATGATGTTCCCACCCCCATGCTTCACAGTAGGTATGGTGTTCTTTGGATGCAACTCAGCATTCTCTCTCCTCCAAACATGACGAGTTGTGTTTCTACCAAACAGTTCTATTTTGGTTTCATCTGACCATATGACATTCTCCCAATCCTCTTCTGGATCATCCAAATGCTCTCTAGCAAACTTCAGACGGGCCCAGACATGTACTGGCTTAAGCAGGGGGACACGTCTGGCACTGCAGGATCTGAGTCCCTGGCGGCGTAGTGTGTTACTGATGGTAGCCTTTGTTACGTTGGTCCCAGCTCTCTGCAGGTCATTCACTAGGTCCCCCCGTGTGGTCCTGGGATTTGTGCTCACCGTTCTTGTAATCATTTTGACCCCACGGGGTGAGATCTTGCGTGGAGCCCCAGATCGAGGGAGATTATCAGTGGTCATGTATGTCTTCCATTTTCTAATTATTGCTCCCACAGTTGATTTGTTCACACCAAGCTGCTTGCCTATTGCAGATTCAGTCTTCCCAGCCTGGTGCAGGTCTACAATTTTGTTTCTGGAGTCCTTCGACAGCTCTTTGGTCTTCACCATAGTGGAGTTTGGAGTGTGACTGTTTGAGGTTGTGGACAGGTGTCTTTTATACTGATAACAAGTTCAAACAGGTGCCATTGATACAGGTAATGAGTGCAGGACAGAGGAGCCTCTTAAAGAAGAAGGTACAGGTCTGTGAGAGCCAGAAATCTTGCTTGTTTGTAGGTGACCAAATACTTATTTTCCACCATAATTTGCAAATAAATTCTTTCCAAATCAGCCAATGTGATTGTCTGGATTTTTTTTCTCATTTCTCATCTCTTATAGTTGAGGTCTACCTATGATGCCAATTACAGGCCTCTCATCTTTTTAAGTGGGAGAACTTGCACAATTTATGGCTGACTAAATACTTTTTTGCCCCACTGTACCTGTCCTAGCCACCCCAGCCCTAAACACTTACCTGGCTCCTCTCTTGATCCAGTGCCATCCTGGAGCCGCACTGCTCTCCCTTCCTGGATTCATAGGATACACTGAGTAGCAGAAGCCACAAGCTGCTGCTGTTCATCAAAGCTGTGAATAGGGAGTGGGGTAGGGGGCGTGTATGAGCCGCACTGTGTGCATCTAAAGATATACACAGCCTAGCCCAGAAGCGTACCCCACATCGGGGGCACCCACAAGTAGAAGGAGCAGACAGAACCAGCTGGGGACTCCAGAAGAGGAAGCAAGGGACCATTGCAAAGAGCAGGTGGGTATAAATTATTTTTTTTAATTAACCTTTACAACCACTTTAGTGTAAAGGCAAGCTTTTTTTAATTCTGGATAAGGTAGGAAAGGGTTAGACTTACGGTAAGGATTTTATGGCTGTGTTCGCTAGCTGTCCTGACCTGAGATGGGAAATCCCCTCACTTGAGAGTTTATTTTCTGTTGTGTTTCCAGGACAGGTTGTGAAGGGAAATGGTCCCAGCAGGATACAGGCAGCAAAACAAACTTGACAGGGGTTTTCACCAATTCTCCACCCTATCCAAATCTTAAAACGTTTTGGACGTCAATACACTTTCTGATTACCAGTTTTTTGCTTTATCTGAAACAGTTTTAGTGAAAAAGCAGAAAATAAAAAAATTTAATTACTTCTTACTAATAGAAGGTTATATACTAAAAAGGAAAGGTTCTTCAGCAAAGAAGCTGAAGCAGAAAGTGGTTACCTATGTGACAAGAGTGGCTTAATAAACCATAATGATATCGTAAAAAATATAACTTTTTATTATAAACCAAGGAAGTTTAGGATATACAAAATTATTAATACACACACAACATCTTAAAGCGGAGCTCCACTCACTCAGTAAAAAATAAAAAAGTCAGCAGCTACAAAAACTGTAGCTGCTGACTTTTAAAAAATAGGTACTCACCTGTCCCAAGATCCCGCTTTGCCCCCACCGCAGCCCGTTTCACCGGTCGTCCTGTATTGCAGGCATCGGCATCTTCAGTGTGGGCATTTGGCTGTGACAGCTTGCGCTTCCTGAATGGCCCCGTAGTCTTCTGGGACCTGTCACGTATCCCACAAGACTTCAGGGAGGGAGGGAGGGTAGGAGGACAACTTCCGTTTCCGACCGCCTAGGCGATCGCAGCAGAAGTGAGAGCTGGTACCTGTCAAATTCGGGTACCCGTGTCCCCCCCACTCCCCAAAATGTGCCAATCCTTAATGGAGCGGGAGACCAATCTTTAAATCGGAGCGTCCCCTTTTGGGTGGAACTCCACTTTAATTATCATTAAAAACAGCTAGATAGTGTACGACGTCCTGATGAAGCAAAACTAAGTAAAAGCACAGCAAAACCGGACAAAAGAATACACATGGTGATTACCGGCATGTTGCTACACTCTGTTAAGACCTTTGATACTCCCATATTTTACTATCTAGGGAGATTAAGCTTTCCATTTAACAGCAGCTTTAAAACAGCTCAGCTGTACACCACTGGGAACGGTTCTCCAGCTGTGGAGATATAATGCCAATACAGGTGGATATTACTGCCCTCATGGACTGATCTCTTATAAGCACACTTTGTCAGTATACATGTGCTAGATTGGCAACATTGAGCCAGTACTTATAATAGGCTAAGTGCACCACCTTGATGGATATATGTGTATGCTAGTAACTTATGTTGCTTTATGCAATAAAAATTACAGCCACTTTATGCCATGGGGTGTTCACTAAATATCGACATAAGTCAATATACAGCTGAACAGCAATGTTTGTATGTTACAACTATTTATGTATTCAGCATAATTTTTATTAGCCGGTTTACTGATGATCTAACCCTACTGTTAAACTCCATTTGGAAAAAAGCACCCTACAGGACTGGTGACTAAATTAATTGCCTACTGAATGATCCCTCATAGATTGGCCCCAGGTACCCATAGTTGATTATTTCTGCTAAGCAGTGTTTAAAAGGGGCAAAAAAGGAAGGATGATATGAACACTCCGGTAGTTTCAAGGCTATTAGATATACATAATATACATAAAAGCAAAACACTGTGTGGTAAATAAAATATTTCCCTTAAGTATATATCTCCATAATACTGAAGCACCATTCAAATGGCATGTAACCAGGTGAATAGGTTAAAGGAGCATGATATGCTAAGGGCATTCTAAGCTTGAAAAAGTGATGTGCTAAGGGACATTTTCACAACTGTAATAATGATCCTGCTTTGGTGATATGCCAAATGAAATTGCTCAGTAGTTGACTGTTCACTAGGGATTATATGGTAAGCCACATAAGTGCACCACCACCCCAATAGACTGCTCTGTGATACTCATTGATGGTGAGAGAGCGATCCTGTGGCTTTACACCCACACATTTACATAGTATCAGACACCATCTAGCTGTTTTTAAGAACGAAGATGTTGTGTGTTTATTAATAATTTTGCCTATCCTAGACTTCCTTGGTTTATAATAAAATGTATATTTTTTATGATATCATTATTGTTTATTAAGCCACTCTTGTCACATAGGTAACCATTCTCTGCTTCAGCTTCTTTGCTGAAGAACCTTTCCTTTTTGGTATATGTGCAATTTGGTTACAGTGACAGCACTGAATGTAGTGAGTTGGCAAAATCAGCTTTGATTGATGAGCGGATCCTTTGTTAATTAGTTATAATAGAATGTTATATTAAGTCCAGGTATATAAAATGATACATATTTTACAACTAATCTGCTTTAGCCAGCAGTATCAACTACAGCAATTCAGAAACAACCACACTAGCCATGCGTGAATATGTAACTAAAACCAAATCATTTTTGTTTACATTTTAGATAGAGTAAGGAATTGTTAACACTCCTATCAAGTTTGGCAAGATTCAACCTTCCAATCTGTTTTAATGAAAATTAAGACTGGGAGAGAACGTTATCAATCAAAGATCCAAAAAACTAAAACTGTCACCAGAAAAGAAATTCAATTAGGTCATTAACAGGTTTTAGCTATTTTCCACTCTATCCAAAACAAAAAAAATGCTTTGGATATATTTTAAACTTCCTTCTAAACTAGA
Source organism: Staurois parvus (assembly GCF_062004578.1). NCBI lineage: Eukaryota > Metazoa > Chordata > Amphibia > Anura > Ranidae > Staurois > Staurois parvus. The sequence goes on from NW_028318013.1 coordinate 7,164,461, forward strand.
TTGAACATCTAAAAGACAAAAATATATAAAAAGCATTAATCACCTGGTTTTGAAAGACAAAACCTGTTCACCCCTTTTGTTAAATTGTAAACACCAACATGTTCTGGTCCATTTCCATCCTGGTAAAACTCCTGTTTAAAGAAAAACACGATTGAAAGTCAGTATAAAAATAAATTTTTTATCAGGCAATTTCTGTTTTATAATTCATAGTTGGTAAAGTTAAATAAAGACACCAGTCCATTTAGTTCAATCTTTGTTGACGTCCCTGAGCTGGCCCATTTTTTTTTGTCCTCCTCCTGAAGGAGTGAGTATAAACCAGAGAGTCAAGACTTCCTGTGTCCATCAATAAACAAGAAAAAAAAACTATTTCTCCAAACATAAAATTACAAATATTACTTACCAGGGTTATAGCATGTGAAAGGGAGCATCTTAGCATGTAGCCAGTCTGTCTGAACTCTACACCAACAACATTGTCTTCTGTAACCTCAAACTCTACAGATTTATTCTTCCAGCACCAGTCTTCCTGGATAATGCTCGCTTGGAAAAGAAACACACAGGACAAATTAAATGTAGTGATTCCCAAAAGCTACTGTTTTAACACTAGCACTTAAATTCTACAAAGACTTCTGCTAATCCATGTACAGTTCTGTATGTTTTACTGACAAAAAAAAGCAAAAAACCATGTAGAAACATCAGAGTTCGGCATAACGGTATCAACCAGAGAAGTAAAGCCACAACTTTGTTGATATTTGAGCTTACTGATTCACTGTGTCACTTTCTAATTATGCCTTTAAGGACCCTTTCAAACAAGCAATCCGATCAGATCCGCCTGTCAGTTTTTCAGGTGGACCTGATCACATTGCATTGCTTTGGACAGGCGGGTATAAACAGACACCTAACTCAGTCTGACCAGGCCCGCTTAAAGAAAATTGAGGACTGCATCTTCTTTTGTTTGGGAAGACTGGATCAGAGGCAGACAGGTATAAAATGGACAGCAAAGTCTGTTTACACCTGGCCCCTCACAAAGCAGAGCGGGGTCTGTCCATGTCCGCTCTGTATAAACTGAGCGGACAGTGACCCGTAATCCGCCCTGCTCTGGATCAGCAGACAGACACCCTGCTGATTGGAACAGGAGGGACCTGTTTGAAAGATCCCTAACACACAAGCATTGAACAGTCCCTGCTAGTAAGTCCAGTCTATATAGCATCAGTACTACAAGCATTTGACATGCTTGTAGTACTGATGCTACAAGTTTCTCAAAGTCCTGGGATATGCTTTAGCTTGTATCTAGATGAATGGAAGACAGATCTTAAGTGGACTGCTGGTTCTTATTTAAAAATAAAAAAGTACACTCCAACAATGCACCGTGTTCTATGAATTTGAAGTGAAACGATTTTTTTTTTTTTTAGCGGAAACAGTCACCTGCAGTCATTGAGATACACACCATTTACACATACCTTTAAAAAAAAAAAAAAAATATATATATATATATATATATATATATATATATATATATATATATATATATATATATATATATAAATATAAAATCTTCTTTAAGAAACACAGTCATCCGTTAAAGAGTGTTTCAATGGCTTCATGCAAGCTGCTTGTAGCTTGTTAAATGTTCGCTGAAGTTATAGCGGTTTAGACTGGCAATTACACACAAATGATTACTTAACTGCCATTAGAAGTCAAGGCTACATTGAGAGCTAGACAAATCTGCGATCTTTATCACCAATCACTTGCCTTACCTTTGTATTTTCCAGGCAGGATATCCTCAAAAATGAAAGTAGCACCTTCTGTCTTGCTAGATATCTGCAGGGTGCGCTTCTCTCTTTGACGGCTCATAGACTGCAATGTTACAGTTACGTCACCACAGGCATCTGTGGTTATTAGAAACAGAAATGTGAAAACATCAGTGTATTCTAAATAATTTGCTTTTGAGGTTTGTAGGTATCATCTAAATATAAATAGGAATGCAGAAAAGAGATTACTCGCTTTTGTGTTAAAAGGTACAGCTGTAAAAACTTGCACTGAGACAACATGGACCCTGCAGTTGTTGACCACCTGTTAAATACAGATATAGTCCCCTAGCTGCTTCTGGCTTCAGCAGTTAATTATTGCCAAAATTTTAGCTTTTAGCTTTGGATAGAGCAAGGAAGAAGTAGAATTCACGACAAGTATTTATCACTGTCCGTTTCCCTCCTAAGCAGATTCATCTCATCCATTTCTTATCTGATCACCAAAGCTAGAAAGTGAAGGGGGGAATCAAAATATTTTACAATTGTAAAGGAGTTTAGCCCGTGTTTAATTCCAACATTTTCATGCTCTTGGAAGGCACAGGCGCGCGTCCAGCCCTGCTGTCTGTAGCCTGGCAAAGTCTAGAACAGGCTGAGGTTGGACACTGCACCTGTGCCTCCGGGATACATGGAAAACAGATTGGGCACACAGGGGTTAAACGGTCAAGTGTGCATGTGGCATCACCTAAGCAAAAAGCGAGAGTAAATCTTCTAATGGAAACATCTGTTCCAGTGACAGCTGTCTAGAAGTGATTTTCCCTCCCTTTGTACAGATTGGCTCCTACATCCTGTTGCACCTCTGGGGCAGATGTGAAATCTCCCCAAGAAAATAAAGACGGCAGAAAAAAAATACTATATAGATAGATAGAGATAGACACACACACATATATACAGTTGTGTTTAAAATAATAGCAGTGTGTTGAAAAAAGTGAATAAAGCTCAAAATGCTTCTAATAGCTTTTATTTTCATACACACAAATGCTTTGGGAACACTACACATTATATTCCAAATCAAAACATGAAGAAAAATATATCAAATGTGTGTTGTTCCTCTAAAAAAAATGAAGAAAAGTGAATATTAGACTGTTCAAAATAATAGCAGTGTTTGTATTCTTCTTTACAAACTCAAACATTCACTATATAAACTGAAAAATGTTTGAAGATTTTGCTTTCCTTTGAATCACTTAATATTTAGTTGTATAAGCACTGTTTCTGAGAACTGCTGTACATCTGTGTTGCATGGAGTCAACCAACTTCTGGCACCTGTGAACAGGTATTCCAGCCCAGGATGATTGGACTTCATTCCGCAGTACTTCTCTATTTCTTGGTTTTGCTTCAGAAACTGCATTTTTGATGTCACCCCACAAGTTTTCTATTGGATTAAGATCCGGGGATTGGGCTGGCCACTCCATAACGTCAATCTTGTTGGTCTGGAACCAAGATGTTGCACGTTTATTGGTGTGTTTGGGGTCGTTGTCTTGTTGGAACACCCATTTCAAGGGCATTTCCTCTTCAGCATAAGGCAGCATGACCTCTTCAAGTATTCTGATGTATTCAAACTGATCCATGATCCCTGGTATGCGATAAATAGGCCCAACACCGTAGTATGAGAAACATCCCCATATCATGATGCTTGCGCAACCATGCTTCACTGTCTTCACAGTGTACTGTGGCTTGAATTCAGTGTTTGGGGGTCGTCTGACGTTGGGCCACTAGACCCAAAAAGAACAATCTTACTTTCATCAGTCCACAAAATGTTGCGCCATTTCTCTTTCGGCCAGTCAATGTGCTCTTTGGCAAGTTGTAACTTCTTCAGCACGTCTTTTTTTCAACAGTGGGACTTTGCGGGGGCTTCTTGCAGATAGCTTGGCTTCACATAGGCGTCTTCTAATTGTAACAGTACTCACAGGTAACTTTCGACCTTCTTTGATCTTCCTGGAGCTGATTGTTGGCTGAGTCCTTGCCATTTTGGCTATTCTTCTATCCATTCGAATGGTAGTTTTTCACTTTTTTCCACGTCTTTCAGGTTTTGGTTGCCATTTTAAAGCATTTGCGATCATTTTAGCTGAGCAGCCTATCAGTTTCTGCACTTCTTTATATGTTTTCCCCTCTCCAATCAACTTTTTAATCAAGGTACGCGGTTCTTCTGAACAATGTCTGGAACGACCCATTTTCCTCAGAATTTCAGAGAGAAATGCACAGTAACCAGCATGTACAACATTTGCTGCCTTCCTTTCTTAAATAAGGGCAATAATTGACACCTGTTTTTCAAATAATGAATGAGCTCACTAATAGAACGCCACACTGCTTTTATTTTGAACATGCCCCTTTCAATTAGTGATTCAATTACACAGAATCAGCAGCATGCATGTCATGACTGTTGGGTCTGTTGGATTTCTATTACTCTACTACACCTGCTAGTAAATTATTTGCCATGTAGAAATATCAATTCTACCAAAAACAGTGATTGATCAGGTTAGTGATGTCTGACTGCTATTATTTTGAACACAACTGTATATTTAGTTTACACACATACACACAGTGGATATAAAAAGTCTACAGAATGTCAGGTTTCTGTAATGTGACCTATAACCTGCACAACTCAATTGAAAAACGGAAATCTTTTTTTGGGGGGGGGAATAAACATAAAAAAACTGAAATAATGCGGTTGCATAAGTGTGCACACCCTCTTATAACTGGGGATATAGCTGTGTTCAGAATAAGCATTCACATTGAAAATTATATTAAATAGGACTCAGTACACACCTGCCATCATTTAAAGTGCCTCTGATTAACCCCAAATAAAGTTCAGTTGTTTTAGTAGGTCTTTCCTGACATTTTCTTAGTCGCATCCTACAGCAAAAAGGCCGCAGACAGCTTCCAAAGCATCAGAGGGATCTCATTGTTAAAAGGTATCAGTCAGGAGAAGGGTACAAAAGAATTTCCAAGGCATTATATGTACCATAGAACACAGTGACAACAGTCAACATCAAGTGCAGAAAATATTGTGCAACAGTGACATTACCACGAACTGGACATCCCTCCAAAATTGATGAAAAGAAAAGAAGAAAACTGGTCTGGGAGGCTGCCAAGAAGCCTACAGGAACATTAAAGGAGCTACAGGAATATCTGGCATGTACTGGCTGTGTGGTACATGTCACAACAATCTCCCATATTCTTCACATGTCTGGGCTATGAGGTATTGTGGCAAGACAGAAGTCTTTTCTTATGAAGAAAAACATCCAAGCCCAGCTAAATTTTTCAAAAACACATCCAACGTCTCCCAAAAGCATGTCGGAAAATGTGTTATGGTCTAAGGAAACCAAGGTTGAACTTTTTGGCCATAATTCCAAAAGATATGTTTAGCACAAAAACAACACTGCACATCACCAAAAGAATACCATACCCACAGTGAAACATGATGGTGGCAGCATCATGCTTTGGGACTGTTTTTCTTCAGCTGGAACTGGGACCTTAGTCAAGGTAGAGGGAATTAACAGTTCCAAATACCAATCAATATTGGCACAAAACCTTCAGGCTTCTGCTAGAAAGCGGACCATGAAGAGCAACGACCCAAAGCATACATAAAAGATTTCAGTTTGATGTTCAACTGAGTTGTACAGTTTATAGGTTACATTAGAGGTGGAAAAAATTTCTGAAATTATTTATATTTGTCTCATTTGTTTTACATCACAGAAACCTGATATTGTCACTTGGCAGCCTCCCAGACCAGTTTTCTTCTCGTCTTTTCATCAATTATGGAGGGACGTCCAGTTCTTGGTAATATCACTGCTGCGCCATATTTTCTCCACTTGATGACTGTCTTCACTGTATTTCATGGTGTATCTAATGCCTTGGAAATTCTTCTGTACCTGTTCTGACTCCTATTTAACATGATTTTGAATGTGATTGCTTAATTCTGAACACAGCTACATCCCCAATTATAAGAGGGTGTACACACTTATGCAACCGCATTATTTTAGTTTTTTAAAATGGGAAGAAAAAAAAAATTGTCTATACATAAACTTTAAAAGGCACTGAAACAGAGCAAGTATGAAGATTAGGAAAGTTGAAGTATGCTGGTTCCAGGGCAACAACTCGAAGTAGTTAAACTAATGGATCAGCAAATCAGCCAGAATACAAGTATTTTCACAAGAGAGGAATAGCAATGAAAAGCTTCATTTTGACCAAGTATAGCTTTTCCTTTCATTTCTCCAAACCTTGCTGCAGTGGTCAGATAATGGTAATCATGCTCAGATTCATTGCCCAAGCAACATTTTTAGCTCCATAATTAACATATTTGTAAATGCTCCCATTGTAATCCAAGTATGTCTAAATGACTTAGCTGGCTAATAAAATCAAAGAAAGCATGGGGGGTTTTACAATAGCTACTAATTTTGTAGACAGAAGATATTAAGGCCGCTGAATCATCTATGGCCTGCTTGACTTAATCCAACTAAAGATGCGGTCTTTTTTTACTTTACCACTTGTTGATACAAAGAAAATACCTTAACACATACCAAGACAAGACACTTTGCCAGAAACTGAAGCCATAAATTGCGAGAAGGAGATATCCATAATCTGTTTATCCATTACAGTCACTGGGTAAATTGATGGCTTTAATGCAAGCCCAGCTTTTAATTCTACTTCTGGAATGGAAACCTGGAATTACAAATTTACAGTTAGTCATCCAGTAACTCAATTTCCTGAAATCTTCCAAGACAGTATGTGGAACCTCCCACCTGAAATATGAAACATAAAGCTTACAAGTAAAAAGGCATATATCAAGATGCACTGTCTTAGTAATAAACTAGTACTCTAAATCAAACAAATAAAAAATATTACAAATAGCAGTTAACCCCGGCAGATTCCTGGAAACAAAGATACTATTTTCATGATTATCTTCCAGGACAGCATGAAAGAAAAGCTGGGAAATCATCTTTGGGAACTGTCAAGCCAGTGTCCTAAATCTGACAATGAATTTCAGACAATAATAGCAAACACAAGCAAAAAAACAAAAAAAAAAGCTTTATCACATATCACCATCCTGCAAATGTAATATATTACAGCTCATCAGCTCTTGGATGTGGTGGCTGCATTCATTTTCTTTACCCAGGCTTTTTTTCCCCCTATTTTTCAGTTGATGCTCCTGCCAGTAACATACTTTCTGTTTTTTGTATGATACTTATACTTTAGCTATGAAGCAGGAGTGTTGTCACATTATATAGCATTACAGAATTCTACCTACCCTCCTCTCCATAACATAAGGGGATGGTTGTGGTTCACAGAGATGGCTGGGATCAATGTAACCAATAAGATTTCAGCACAGGAACCGTCTAGGGTTTTCTAAAATCACTTTTAAAAACAATCAATGTACCAACAAAAGATCCAATTGCAGAAAGCATTAGCAAGGCAGGTGTGGCTTCCTAGAGAGGGACTAACTCTGAAGAGGAAATTTTGCAAGCCACAATTGAAAAACACTAAAAGGGCAACTATTTGTACTTTAAGGGTACCTACAGCCTATAATCTAGCAGAAACCCCAAAGTGGATGCAGCAGTGGATCAAAGGAGAGTTATCACTTGGAAAACAAGTGGAATAAAACTGGCCATACATTGTAGATTTTTTAACAAGCAATTGCACAAATATTCATGAGAACATTTGTACAAGAATTCTCATCAGTACATTCAATGGCTTGATAAATGCTGTTCAAAAATACATTAAAGGATGCTTTCAGCATTTCATTTTGGAATGAATGTAATTTCCTGAAATATAAACTACATTCCCTGTTAGAAATCTGAGAAAAAATTTCCATCCTGCTCGAATTTTATCATTACTGTGGTAAGAAACTAATGCTGATTTGACCCCACTAACTTCTAGAAAATTAGAATGTTTTTAAATAAAAAAAAACTAGGAACAAAATTCTACTAGTGTATGGCCAGCTTAAGTCTTGCAAACTGGTAAGCTTGAAAAAACTAACTTCACTACTGTTAAAAAAAAAAAAAAAAAAAGAAGAAGAAATGGAAACCACTGTGTTACAGTGCCCCTTTTTCTTCAATGTAACGGCAACAAGGTTGTAATAAAGATGTTCTTTACCCTTTTTTTTTAATTCTCTAGCACCCAAAAGACCAGCAACCGGAACATAAGAAAAGAATATACTCAGGAGTAATACAGCAGCTTAAAGTGAATTTTTTTTGTAATTTGGTATTCTCTCTGAAGGACCATTCCCTGAGTTACCACCCAATCTGCTTGATATCTGAAGGAAAAAAAAAAAAGTCTCATTTTGTCTTGCTCAATCTTTCCGCTGAGGTAATAAGCTAGTGAGTTCAGCGTTCCCTTTAAATAAACTGCAGTCAAAGAAAAAGAGATGTGATTCTACCAATGCTGAAGTACCAGGCACATTGCCATGGGGATCTGAAGCTTCTTTGATGGTTAAAAGTAGTTAGAAACCTCAAACATGAAATATGAACAAAGCATATCCCTCTATAGTGTGTACTTGGCTCTATTAGGAGCACTAAGTGTCATTTCTGTCTGCTGCCTTATTCCTCTGTTACAAGCATGAATCACTTCAGATACGTTTTTCTGATGCCAAGAGAAAAACGGTGATGGGAGGGACCCCAGCAACCTCAGCTCTGTTCCTGTGTGCTGTGGGGTGGGGGTCTCTTCCCTTCAATCAGCTCTCCTTACTGAGCTCTGAAGAGTGCACATTCAGCTCTCCTCCTCCTTTTTTCTGAACTCATTTCAGCACTTTGAATGACTGTAGAGAGGAGAAGCCTACTGATAGATAGGTACAACTTAAAGCAGAGTTCCACCTGAAAAAAATAAATAAATAAAAGTCAGCAGCTACAAAAACTGTAGCTGCTGACTTTTAATATACACATACCTGTCCCTCAGTCCCGCAGTGTCCTCGCCACCGCTGGTTTCACCAGGGGACAAAGGCTTAAAGCAGAACTTCCCCTTTTGGGTGGGAGGATTTGTTGCATCTCTGTGTATCACCTGTGGCCAGTCACTTCACTGGGTATAGGTAGGGGTTTACAATAACTTTAATGTAAAACACTGAAGTAGCAGCAAACAATCTGGATTTGGTTGTATGATCTGTTGCCCAGGCTTACAGCCAAACTGCTCTATTAAAAGCATTTCATAAAACACTGGCTCTGACTTTAACACAGACTCTGTGAAAATGTCTTCAAATGTATGTCACCTTTTTGATTATTATTGTAGGGATTCCAGAACCTGTTCTCTGGGAATGTCTAGTTGAAGAAGAAAGAGTAATCATCTAAGGGGTCCTTAAGGATTCCCATATCTGACAAGAGTAGACCCCCATCTTTGGACACCTGGAGCATGCACCTAAGGGTTTTGACCTCACAGATGTCACAGAATAGTGAGAAGGGACAGGTGCAGAGGGCAGACAAAATTCTCCAAATAGTGTGTGAAGCTGGTTGAAAACATCTCTTCTAACAAGGAATCTAAGTGATTAATAAACAGCCAAGAAGATGAATCCTTTAAAAGTTTAAAATTATCTAAATTATAGTGTTATAGCTTACTGGTCCTTAGATGTGGCTACCTTAAATTTTGTTTTTCACACTTTTTCCCCCCCTATATTTTAACCTGATAATCCCGCCATTAAGTCACTTTATGTCTTGGGGCAACAACCTTAATAAACAGTGTTGTCACTCACCCTAGGACATGCAGCATATTAGGACTACATAACACTTCCCTCTTTTCTCCAGAAGTGTTTTGTAATCTAGAGAAAGCTGGAAACAATTTCAACTGATAACGACCCAGAGGTAGAGAGTACAGAATGATTGAACAGCTATGTTATTTTCCCTTGTCAGATATAATAAAACTCATTCAGCAAACCAAAAGGAAAATAGGGAAATTTGTTGTTTTCATTTACACCAGGAACTTGACGGTTTAATGTTGCAGGATCACAGAAGTCTATTTAGTGACTGGAGCTTTAACTTGAAGACGTACTGTAAGCACAAAGGACTAAGGGAAACATGAAATGTTTATCAATGCTGCCTTGTTATTGCTAACAACAGACTAAGAGTAAAAAGGAATCAACATGTCATTGCGCAAAGCCCAAACACATAGTAGGTATATTACTAATAACCTCAACGCCTAAGCACCCACACCACTAGTTAAAACAGTAAGGAGTACAATGGTAAAAGAACACAAACCACTAAGTAGTTGTTGGTGCCTTCCCTCACAAATTGTTGTGGGCCTTTTGAATTATGTCTCAAAAATATGACTTTATCAAGACATAATATTATATGACAAGCAGCTCAATATAGCCGGATGTTAAGGGGTTAATTTGTCTTGGTTGGAAAGTCGAATGACCATCTGGCTGGAGAGGTGTAGACGGTGGGTGAAGGGATTTTTTTTTCCTCCCAGAGACAATATACTATTTTGAAGTTCTACAGGTGGTCAAACACCATTATCCAGACTTCAACAGCAGGTAAACATATACAAGGTCTGGACATGACAATAGAGGAACCAAACTGATTGTCTGAGAGCTTACTCAAACCTTGCAGAGTGTGATAAACCAACAGACCTCTGAAACTATCACAATATACTATTGTCCACCAAGGGTGAAAGTATTAAGAGTTGTTTACCGTGACTCCAATACAAGAGCCAGGCAAACAGAGAGTTTTTCCCTACACAGAGAAAATGTTGGTTCTAAAACAAAGAAGTTAAATTCAGGACATTTAAGTCTAAAAATTGACTGTATATAACTACAAAGATATACTACAAAAACATATTATAAATGAGATGTTATAAAGGATAGGTTTTACACACCACCAAATATTCAGCAATGGGAACTATATATCACTAACTTGAGTATTGAGATGATGGAAAGTAAGATGTATTATAAACTAGCATTAGTTACATGTCTTATCAGGAAACAAACAGGATGGTATTTCAAGAAGGAATAACTGAATATACACCTATATTCCATGGTCCCTATTTAGAATATTATAGGTATGATCACTTATATCTGGAAAAAGACGTATATTTGATCCCTGAAATTACCTTAAGATTCCACCCGAGGTATGAGTCATCTCAAATACTCAAACTGTTCTATGATACATGACCGCCACCTGGCGGGCAGGTGAGAAATAGCTTATGTACACACATTTCTCAACTAGCCAATCAAGAAGCCTGGTGGGAAGGTATCTTAGAACAATGGATTAGTTGGTATAAAAGCCCTTGTACCTTTAAGAAGAAAAAACTCATCAAAAGAAAAACTCATCAAAAGAAAAGACCTCATCAAAAGAAGACCCTGACATCTGAAGAGATCTCTGCTGAATAACTACTCTTCCATACTTTCAAACTTCCTAAAACTTTACTAAATTTCTAAACCTCTATCCTTATAACTTCCTACATTCTCCCACACTATTGAACTCTATCTCAATTTCCCCTGTGGTCATCAGTCTAAAGGCGTTCCACTGCCAGCTAAATCCACGGGAGAGTTGCCTAGTCTGAATGCCGGGTGCGGTGAGATTGTTTATTTGATTTTGTATTACCTATTTTCTCCGTTGTGTGGAATCATAGAATTACCTTAGTGTATCACAACAATATTGGGTAGTTCGAGATATATGTAGAGAGATCCTGTTTTTACTGTTAAAAATTGTTTGGTGCCATATTATAATTTTTTTTTCATATTTCATAATTTATTGAATATTAATAATCAGAGTATAATATATCAAGGGATAGCTTCTTGCAATCCTATGGCCACGGCTTGTGAGAATATAACCTTTGAGATACTCGAAATTATTAATTATTAATAAATTTAATTAATAAGCAGATCATTAAAAAAATTTGTGATATTGATTTAATTAGTTAGAAACCTTATTATTGTGTATTACATTGGTAGGGTATATTTTTGATTGTGTGTACCAATATTCATTTATCACCAGTCTTTTGCGTTTTGTGTTAATATATATATAATTTTTGTACATAAATAAATTTTTATATTTATCTATTATAAGGCAAATTTTGTGTGTATGGTACGAAATCATATTGGCTAAAAGAATGCAAGGTATAATAATAAGTGGTGATCGAATTATCAAGGTGTCCAAATTATTGGTTTACTAAATATTTGCCGTATTTGAACGGCTGGAGGCACTGTAATATTTCATCTAAGGGAAAGGGACACGCCCTTTATAAGTAAAATATATCCTTACATAAACCACCACAAAATGCTGTGACTCTACATTCGCATCCATGTTGACCCAACATTGGGAAAGTGCACTGGCTGGCATTCTCAAATTCATAGGCTGCACTTAAAGTAGGAATCACCTCCTCCATCTTTTGGTGCCATGTGAGCCTAGGAGTGGCGACTGAAAAGTGTGACTGGAGCAAGGGCGTTGACACACCTGTCTCCCAACAAATACCTAACCAAGGGACTGAGCACAAACGTGGAGGTTACAGAATTGTCCAACAGAGCAAGGAGCTCTCAAAGCAAAAAAATCTAAGACAGACCAAGGGCATATGAAGCTGTAAACGATTGCCCACATTAGCGAGGACATTGGTTACAACCACCAACTTAACCAAAGGACAGTTATCAGGACATACAGCCCTGGCCAAAGATTTTGAGAATGACACAAATATTAATTTTCACAAAGTCTGCTGCTTCAGTGTTTTTAGATCTTTTTGTCAGATGGTATACTGAAGTATATTTACAAGCATTTCATAAGTGTCAAAGTCTTTTTATTGCCAACTACATTTAGTTTATGCAAAAAGTCGATATTTGCAGTGTTGACCCTTCTTCGAGTCCTCTGCAATTCGTCCTGGCATGCAGTCAATCAACTTCTGGTCCACATCCTGACTGATGGCAGCTCATTCTTGCATAATCATTGCATGGAGTTTGTCAGAATTTGTGAGTTTTTTTTCTGTTCACCAGCCTCTTGAGGATTGACCAAATTCTCATTGGTCTAGGGAGTTTCCTGGGTATGGATCCAAAATTTTGATGTTTTGTTCCCCAAGCCACTTAGTTATCACTTTTGCCTGATAACAAGGTGCTCCATTATGCTGGAAAAGGCATTGTTCGTCAAACTGTTCTTGGATGGTTGGAAGAAGTTGCTCTCGGAGGATGTCTTTGTACCATTCTTTATTCATGGATGTGATCTTAAGACAAAATTGTGAGTGAGCCCACTCCCTTGGCTGAGAAGCAACCATACACAGGGATGGTCTCAGGATGCTTTACTGTTGGCATGACACAGGACTGATTGTAGCGCTCACCTTTTCTTCGCCGGACAAGGTTTTTTCTGGATCCCCAAACAATCAGAAAGGGAATTAGTCAGAGAAAACGTCTTTACCCCAGTCCTCAGCAGTCCAATCCCTGTACCTTTGCAGAATATCAGTGTGCCCCTGATGTTTTTCATGGAGAGAAGTGGCTTCTTTGCGGCCTTTGACACCAGGCCATCCTCCAAAAGTCTTTGCCTCACTGTGCGTGTAGATGCACTCACACCTGCTTGCTGCCATTCCTGAGCAAGTTCTGCACTGGTGGTGCCTGATCCCATAGCTGAATCATCTTTAGGAGATGGACAGGGTGCTTGCTGGATTTTCTTGGGCGCCCTGAAGTCTTCACAACAATTGAACCTTTCTCCTTGAAGTTCTTGATGATCTGCTAAATGGTTGGTTTAAGTGCAATCTTAGTAGCAGCAACATCCTTGCCTTGAATCCCTTTTTGTGCAAAGCAATGATGACTGCATGTGCTTCCTTGCAGGTAACCATGATTAACAAAGGAAGAACAATAATTTCAAGCACCACCCTCCTTTTAAAAACTTCCAGTCTGTTATGCAGGCCACACATGGGTCGAATTCAAATTTTCTTTAGAAAATCGGAAATTTCGTATGTTTTGTAAATCAATGGTGCCACCATTGATTTCTAAATTTGACCAACCAAGCCTTCAATTTCACATGTTGCTACAGAAAAGAATTTTCGTGGCCAAGAATTTTCTTTTCCAGACACAGTTCGTTTTGTTTTCATTTACATTTCTCACACGATTCTCCCATCGCTGATCAGAAATTCGTTAGTTTTAAAAAAAATTTCCAACATACCCGATCACTCAAATTTGATGGTCACACGAAAATCTGCCATTTTTGTGGCCCACTAATGGTGCAAAATTCGAACAAAAATTCTTAGAAAAGATTTTCAAAAGGCAATTCTTTTGGAATTCAACCTATGTATGGTCGGCTTTTTTCTAACTCGGTCAGCATGACAGAGCGATCTCCAGCCTTGTCCTCGTCAACACTGACATCTGTGTTACCGAGAGAATCACTGACATGATGTCAGCTGGTCCTTTTGTGGCAGGGCTGAAATGCAGTGTAAATGTTTTTTTGGGGATTAAGTTCATTTTCATTGCAAAGAGGGATTTTTTTTTTTAGCAGAAACTATTTATACTCCAGAATGTTGTGCAGAGTGATCAGATGAATTACAATTAATTGCAAACAAATAACATTTCTTCATAAATTTAGGATAAAATGTACTCTGCTACATTTCTTTGGGAAAAAGAACTCAAATTAGCATATAATATTTAATCTTTGTGAAAGTTTTAGAGTCTACAAACTATGGTATAAGTATTTGAAAATTGATCAAACCTGATGCCCATCTCAATTTATGAGGTCCTAAAATGCCAGGACAGTATAAAGACCGCCCCAACTGACCCCTTTTTGGAAAGCAGAAAGTCCAAGGTATTTAGTAAGAGGCATGGCAAGTTTTTTGAAGTTGAAATTTTTGTTGTAACAATTGTTTTGGAAAATTTAAATTTGTTTTTTTTCCACTTTTTTTTTTTTTTTACATAGTGTCACCAGTGCAGTACAGCATCATCATATGAATGGTGTGGCAGTGATAAGGCATACTGACTGGTGACAGTATGTAAAAAGGAAAAAAAATCAACCATATTAACCATAGTGACACTGTACTACTCTGGGGAGGAGGTGATCAGAGATTTTTTTATTTATGATCACTGTAAAAGCAATCATTTGAATTGCCAGGAATGGCTTTCATTCATGACTCATTATTTAAGATTGTAATGCTATGACTGGCCCACAGCTCCACACATGAAACAGGGTGCTGTGATTCGCTCAGGTACCATGTGGGCCAATGACAGCATCACAACAGTAAGCAAGCGGTCATGAATGAAAGCCATTCATGACCATTTTGTTTACATGTTATCAAGAGATCGCTTTGATTGGTCATTCCGATCACAAGATACTCCTACTGAGCACTATAATCCACAGTGTCTAATGTACACAGGATCATGCCACTGTGCGCCCCAGGGAACCTACCAGTTCCCATGAGTACCTGTAAAGTACAGGTACATTGCAGTGCCTGGGGAAGTTAACCACCAGCAGTAAATGTACTCCTGGCATTCAGCAAGCAGATAAAGCTGATCTCTAGTGTTTAGTGAAGTTTAAAAATAGTTTGTTTGGATCAAGCTGGTCCAAACAAACTGCTTCATTAAGAGATGCAGCTGCTCTCAATGCTGTATGAAGTGTATGTAGCCTCAGCTGCACACTATAAGCATGCTAGGGATGGATACAGGATGCCTGATTACAGCACAAGAGTTATTTTATAAAGTTAATTTTCATCAATCAGTAAAAAAACACAACTGACTGCATGTTCTGAATATTTATTTTATCTTTACCTTATATACACATCTGAATATTTCTATTACCTGTATATTATAAGATCCTTTTCTTGCCTGAAAGCAGAACCGTCCTTGAGTGTCTGACTCTGTAGTAAGAACTGAAGTTCTTTCGTTGTCTTGAGGAGTCATAGTAACTTTATATTTACTCATCGATTTCATACCTTCTGGAAAGTGTGTAATAGAGATATCTCCACACACACTAAATCTGTAAACATAAAAGTTTTTTGTCATTCTTTGGATCAGGCATGCATAAAAGGTTCTGTTTATGGAGGTTAACTTTTGGCAGAACACAATGCTTGTGCCTTTTTTCAACCTATGTTACTTAATATTGTTTTTTGCCCTCACACAAGGTAAACGAGAAAGCTGAATGGTAAATAATAAATCCCGTCCTCAAAATTTCCACTTGCCCGCTCGCATCAGGCAAGTGGAAATAAGGTGGGGTTGAGCAGTGGTGGGACTAGGGGCGTGTGGGAAGGGTGGCGGTGGGGGCAGTGACGAGCAGCAATCTCCTGTATGGCTTTCAATGAAGCAGCTGAAAGCTGCGAGAGGGAGAGGAGGAGAAGCGGTATGGCTTCATTGAAAGCCATACAGGAGATTCCTGCTTGTCACTGTCCCCACCACCGTACCGATCATCCCGGTTTTCTGCACCCCCCTCCGATGTGTGCTCCTCAGTGCCCAGCCCCTCCCCCTATCCGCCACACCAATAGGAGAAGAGGGGCGTGAGGCTGGATCTGCTCTTCCTCCCCCTGTGCCCGCCCACACTCCAGTTCCTGCAGCTTCAGAGGATGTGTGAGCGGGAAAATGACCACAGAGCAGCCGACAGCTCAGATGCATCTGGCTGAGTCATGCGAGTCCGACCTCTCTTCTTTCCACCCACCGCTCCCTACCTTTCACCACTCCCTTTTTTTTTTCTTTGCCCTTCCTTCGTTCCTTTCTTCCACCTACCCCTCCCTTCCACCACTCCTTCCATTTCCTTTCTTCCTTCCTTGATTTTGCATAAAACAGTTCAGTTCTATTTCATGAGATAATTTACGAGTGCGTGTTTAGGGGCAGAATTAAGGGCAGGGCAGGGTAGGGGTTGGGGGCAACTTGTGGCAAGTAACTCTTAAGTCCTGGCCAGTACCTCAGGACTTGAAATTTCGAGCCCTACTGTACATATTTATCTGAAAATCATCCTTGATTTGGGATGACCTGGGTCCAAGACAGAAGGACTGTACAGCTACATCATAAATCGTAACACTTAGTGTTTGTTCATATACATATTTGGTGTGCAGTTTTCTGTAGGTAATAGGTTCTTAAAGTGGAGTTCCAGCCATTTTTGTGTAAAAGTCAGTAGCTACAAAAACTGTAGTGGCTGACTTAATAAACACATACTTACCTGTCCCGGAATCCAGCAATGTTTTCACCCACGCGGTCCCTTCTCCCTTTCATTCCTCCACAGCGCCAGCATCTCAACTGTGGGCACCAGGCTGTGACAGCTTCACAGCCTGGTGCGAGTTGCGCTGCGATTTCTATTTGGTCCGGCAGTCTCCTGGGACCTGTGAAAGTTCCCAGGAGACTGCGGGAGGGAGGTGAGGGCCGAACTTCCGGCTCACTTCGCCACGGCGAACTGAGCCGGAAGTGGGAACAGGTACCTGTCAAAATCAGGTACCCGATCCCTCCCCCCCCCCCCCCCAAAGGGTGCCAAATATGGCAGTGGAGGAGGGGAGGAAGCAAATAAGTGGAGCTTCCACTTTTGAGTGCAACTCCATTTTAAGCATGTCATCTTACCTAGATGCTATAATATCTGCCAACTGCGGAGTGTTTGGAGCAATCTTCACAGTGAGCGTGTCAAAGAAGACATGTTCTTTCTTTGCGTCAATACTATATGTTCCTGCAGTCATGTTTTCCAAACGGAAGGATCCGTCAGCATTGGTTGTAACTGTTAAAAATAAAAAATGTTAATTGTTTTTAACTACTAATCAATGTACAGTATGTCATAACTAACCAGGCTTGAATAAAAAAAGAATCAGCATTTACTAGAGATCTACAATATTATCAGTAAAAATGATATACAGGTAAGGCCAGCCAGGATTCTCGGTGATTACACTACTTTACAAATTTTTGTTTTCTATTTGTAAATCAGCTGTACCAGGAATTAGCAGTGATATGCTCTCCTTAAAAAGTAAATTCTGCTGCAAGATACTTTAAAAGTGGTTGTAAACCCTTGCCTATACCCAGTAAAGTGACTGGCCTCAGATGATACACAGTTGAAACAAATCCTCCTACATAAGCTGAACCCGTTTATCTGCAGTATATTCTTCTCTACATCCATTCAAAGTGCAGAATTTATGTCAGAGTTTATAAAAAATAAAAAAAAAGGGTGCAGAGAGCTGAAATCACACACACTGCACAGTGAGAAGAGCTCCGAGAGCTGATTGGAGGGAACAGACACTCCCCACCCCACAAGAACAGAGCGCTGTTGTCAATTTACTTCATGTCTGAGTTTTACAACTACTTAAAAGTTTGGCGACAGTGTTTAGCATAACCCAGTGAATGATAGATGGCTAAATTTTAGGTCCTAGGTGCCCCACATATCTAGAAAGGGCCACTCAAAATTTTATTTAAAAAAACAAAAGGCAAAAATTTGAACACAAATAAGCATATGGGATAACTCACTCACTTTTTTTCATGCAGAAAATCCTGAGGATTTTCCAGGCCTACCTTTCATCTGGTTGTTCAGTGTGACAACTGCATCTGCCACTCCTTCACCTTCTGGTCCATTTAAAACTCGACCAGTAACAGAGAAACCCATTACATGAAAGACAGGCTGGAATGGTAAAGGAAAAAACATTATCCTAATCAACCAGTGGATAAACATAATTGTATTTAAATTAAACAATGTTTAATAAGCAATGCAGGACAATCAAAAAATGTTTGCAGCTTACTGATTCAGTTGGTCTTTAAAATGATCTGCTCTTCACTAAAATGTACTAAAATTATTAAATTTCCTAACTGTTATTACTTTACCTCTAATCTGAGGCTGTCGTGTTCCACAGTGAAATCCAGTCTGGATGGAGCAACATCAAATGTAATTCTCTCCCCTCTGTAAAATGGGATCTGCAGAATATAGGAATGTTTCATTTCATAACATACACCAAATAAATTTTGCTTGCCTAGGTCACTGAACATGAATGTCAAAATGTAATTAAAAAAAAATCCTCTTTTCAAACTAATAAAAGTCACTGTCAACATATTTACATTTCTGTACTGTCACGCATTCCCTATGCAATCTGCCCCTAAATGCAATTCGTTCTTTAAAGTGGAACTTTAGTCAGAAAATTAAGTCCTGATAGATTACTTCAGTCAGTCCCCTTTTGCAGGTATAGCTATGTTAAACATTTAAAATAGGTGCCTATAAAGTGCTCGGCACAGCCTCAGTTGCTCTTATTCTCAGCACTTTACTGATGAATCGCTAGGTGCCAATCTGCTGACAGCCTAATGATTTACTGCAGCAGAGAGGGGAGGAAGCAGAAGGAATAACACAGACAGTGCCAATGAAGGAAAGATTAGGAAGGGAGAAAAGAAAAGCAGGAGAGGTGACAGGGCAAATTCTGGTGCCAAGGAGGGACAAGAGTTAAACATACAAGGATAGTGTCTTGTCTTATTTCCCAGATATTCTCTCCTTTCCCCTTGCTATCAGCATCAGCAGCTGTGAATCTGAGCACTGTCAGCTACTGCAGCCTTCCCCTCTAAGTAAGCTAAGACATACAAAAAAGTTTGGAGATGCACACATTTTAATTACGGAGAGTGAACGTTTTTGAGCTAAAGCTGGCCATACAAGCATCAAAATGTGGCCAGTTCACCATTGACCAGCCGAATTTCAATCTATGTATGGGCACCCTGTTTGTACAAAAGCCAATCAATAAATTTGTGCACATAGCTATAGCCAGAAGCACTTATCGATCACGGAAAAACCCAACAAGCTGGTTGTGACCAGCTTGTCGGGTTTTTCCCTGATCGATAAGTGCTGCTGGCTATAGCTAGCAACACTAATTATTGTATTCTGCAAGCAAGGAAGGCTTCCTGCGCTCCTCACCGGCAGTACACAATAGTTTTGCAGGAGGGATACCCCCATCAACATGGATTGTATTGATCGGAGAATCAAGCAATTTTCTTTCCATTTCACCGATGGTGAAAGGAATGAAAATTGCATAATCTATGGCCTGCTTAAGGCAGTCCATAGAGTCATAGATGGGGAAATCACTCCCACTGTGATATTGTATTCTGACAGCAGGGAGCCTTCCCTGCCATCAGAATACAATGATCAGTCCTGAAGGCTCTAGTTGACAGCACTGATCGATCAGGAAAAACTTGACAGGCTCGACAGGCAGCAAATCGATTTCTGTACATTCAGGGTGCCCATACATGGATCAAAATTTGGCCGGTCCCTGCTGAACCACCCGAATATCAATCCATGTATGGCCAGCTTAAAAAGAGGGGGAATGTTCTCAGTAAGTAATTGACTGAACCGGGCTTCAACAAAATGGCAGCCTTCAGCAAAAAGACGTAGGAGCAATGCTGAAAGCAATGTACCACACATGCTTATTTTGGTACCATAATTATTAAAGTGGAATATATGTTCCTTGCTAAAGAGCATCATATTTTATCAAGCGGTTTAGCATAAAAGTTCCATTTCCATAATCATGTCCCACAGTCTTTTTTTAATTTAAATATTTATTCATTTTCCATATAAAATACATGTTCCATCATTGCTCTCATATAACATACAAAACCCTCAATTATATCCCTTTCTGTCACTATTGCCAAACCCCCCCCCCCCCACCTATCTAAATCCCCACCCACCCTCCATCCTACCCCCCAAAAACCACCCACTCTGCATTTCTCCACTATATCTCTCCCTAAGCAAGGGGCACTTTCACATATCCCACTCTACTGCTTAATGTATTTCACCTTGGGCACAAAATCTTCCCATTTTCCCCACCTCATATAATATAACCCCATCTTGTCTTCTTGCATATAATACAGTTTCTCCGTCCTACATATCTGATTCACTCTTTCCACCCAGTCCTCACTCGGCACCTCTGAACTATACCAAAACCTAGGTATCAGACCCTTTGCTGCATTTAAATAATACCATATACCCGAATCCTTACATTTGTTCACTGATAGTTCTGTACTATGTAATAGACACATCTCTGGATACAATCCCATCTTTATCTCAGTAATTATCCCAATTAAGTGAACTATTGTCTTCCAAAAACCTTGAATTTTTGGGCATTCCCACCATATATGATATAACGTGCCTATCTTTCCACACCCCCGCCAACACTTTGGTGAATTCTCTCCACTCATCTTGTGTTCAATATTCGGTGTAATGTGCCATCTAATTAAACATTTATAATTTACCTCCACCTCTCTCATGCATTACTCTATATATCTTCCTCTGTTTGTCCTCATCTATCTCCATCCCCAAATCCCTTTCCCAATTTGCTATGTACATTGGCTTTGTGTGTGTGTCTAATTCAGTGAGAATCTTATAGATTTTTGCCGTGCCCGGTTTCCCATCTCCACGTGATTCCAACAACCTCTCAAACAAATTCCAATCCTTTCTCAATCTCAAAGATTTCGAAAGACTCCCGACAAAGTGTTTTAATTTGTGATATCTCCACTCATCTATCTTAATGAAAAGTTCCCTTTTGTCCTTTTTCAAGTCCTTAAGTGTTCTCAATTCCTGCCCTTCCATAATATCTCTCAATTGAATGTCCTCCTTTTTAAACCATTATCCTGTATTCTCCTCCCTTCCTGGAGGGAAATACTCCGTGTTCCTCAGTGACATTAATTGTGAATTAAAATCCCACTTCATAAGCTTGTGCAGTCTATCCCAAACTCGTAAAACATTTAATGTATAAACACTTTTGGTATCTTTTAATCCTCTATATTGTGCTGGTACCCATATGGTTTTACTCAAATTAACTCCGCTTAGTTCATTTTCAATTTTGACCCAAATTTTCCCCTCTGGATTGTGTGTCCAGTCGTAAATTCTTGCTAGAACTACTGCTCTATAATACCTCTTGAAATCTGGCACTCCCAATCCACACTTCTCTTTATTTCTACTCAGCAAATCATAAGATATTCTAGATTTTTTATTCTTCCATATATATCTTAACACCTTTTTAATTACTTTAAAAAAAAACCTCCGGAAGTTTAATTGGAATCTGAAATTTATATAGGATTTTAGGTACAATTACCATTTTTATCAGATTTATGCAACCTATCCAAGACGGGTTACCACCTCCCAATTTCTTTAGTTCCTCCTTAATCTCATTTAAGAATGAGATACTTTAATTTATACAAGTTTGTATATGAAGCAGTGAGTTTCACCCCTAAATATTTTATCTCTCTATCTTTCCATATAAAAGGGAATTCTTTTTGTATCTTTTCTTTTTCACTATTTGGAAGATTTACATTTAAAATCTCAGTTTTTGTTGGGTTGATTTTCAAAATTTGATAGCTCCCCATAATCCTTTAAGCTCTTCATTAAATTTGGGAGTGTTATCCTAGGGTTTCCCATATAGAACAACAAATCGTCCGCAAAGGCAGCCACTTTATGTTCAATTCCTCCTATCTGTATTCCCTTTATGTCCATATTTTTCCTAATTGTTGACAGTAAGGGTTCCAAAGACAATACATACAATGGGGATAGTGGGCATACCTGTCTCGTTCCATTTGACATCCCAATAGGTTCCGACCTCTCTCCGTTAACCAAAATAACTGCGGAGGGCTCTCTATACAACTTTCTTATCCACTCTTTCATTCCATCTCCCCACCCAGCGCGTTCATATATTTCTTCAATTTAGGTACTAACAATTCACTGTATTTTTTATAATACCTCACAGTATAACCATCTGGGCCTGGGCTTTTCCCCGTCGTGGTACTTTTTAATGCTATTTTATTTCCTCCTGCGTAATTTCTAAATCAAGGGAATTCAGTTGATCTTCACTTAATTTCGATAGTCCTGCGGTTTTTTAGATATACCCTTCTTTTTTCTATGCTCGCATTTCCACTTTTATTTACGGAGTCCTGGGAGGTAGTATTATACAGCTTGCTATAATATTCCTTAAAGACCTTAGCGATCTCTTTAGTAAAATAAACAGTTTTTCCCTTGGGGTTTCTTATTTTTTCTATATAATTCCTGTTTTTCTTTTTCCTTAAGGCTCTCATTAAATATTTTCCTGGTCTGTCTCCCCATCTATACCTCTCGCTTGCCACTTTATTAAAGACTCTTCTCCTCTCCTCTTCCATCAGTATCTCTAGTTCTTCTTTCTTTTTTGTTACCTTCTGTCTTATCTCTTTTGTTATTCTATTTTTATGTATCTGCTGTAGGTCAAATATTTCCTTTAACAGCCCAGTAAGTTTCTCTCTTCTTTCCCTTTTCTTTTTTGCCCCGGACGCAATCAATATACCTCTTATGTAGGCCTTGTGGGACTCCCATACTGTAGCTACCGACACTTCCCGTTTCATTCTCCTGAAAGAATCTTTCAATCTCTTGCCTAATCTTCTGATCAATCTCCTGATCCAGAAGAAGAGCCTCATTCAACTTCCATCCTGTACCACCTGTCAACCGCCTCCCACACCCTAATTTCAATGTAACAGGGGCATGGTCTGAGAGAGATATTGCTCCTATTTCTACTTTAGCCACCATCTCAATAAGTTGATCAACCAATATATAGTCCAATCTCGAGTACATCTCGTGTGCATTAGAGAAGAAGGTATAGTCTCTCTCTTTTCCATGTATTATTCAACAAATATCCACCAGTTGACACTCATGCATCACCTTCTTCAAAATTCTCAGAGATCTACCTCCCTCTCGCTGCGCATAAGAGGTTGTATCCATTTGTGGATCCATACAAAAATTTAAGTCCCCTGCCACTATCAAGCGCCCCTTTTTGAAGGCCATCAATTTTCTCAAAACACCTTTCAAATATATCTCCGGTCTCTTATTTGGGCAATAAATATTTGCAATTGTGCATTCAATTTCCTGTAATCTACCCTTCAAAAACAAAAAATCTCCCCTCAGGATCTATTTCTCTCTCCTCTAGCACAAACCTTATGTTTTTTGCAAGCCCTATTGCTATTCCCTTTGCTCTCTTAATTGGGGATTCTGTGTAATACCATATTGGATAATTTCTAGAGTTCAACTTAATAGTTGACTCAATCTCAAAATGTGTCTCCTGCAGAAAAACCACAGAAGCTACTCTATGTTGCAACTCCTTGAATAGCTTAAATCTTTTCCCAGGACAATTCAACCCATTTACATTATATGTTATAAACCTTCCATACCTCTTGTATCTTTTTTTTTCCCCTCAATCTCCTCTTTTCCACCCTCAATTCCTTTGTGCTTCCCTTCCTTGTACAGAGTGTTAACTTTAAATACCCCCTCCCTATTCCCTCCCATGTTACTCCTTTCCCTTCCCACTCCCCCCCCCTCACCCCTTTGCTACCCAACCCATTTTTAGGCCTCTAACTTGCCTATTAATCGTTTGTGGGTCTATTCCCACCATTGATTTAAACCTTAGGGCTAAACTCTGCCCAAGAATGGCACTCCCTCCTTCTAACCTCCCCAATTACCCTCCCTCTGTTTATTTCTATTATCTTTAATTTTCACGGTGCGTAAAAAAAGAAAGAAAAAAACGGATCCCCAAGGAAATGTCATAGGGAGGAAGAAGTAGAGAGGGGAGAGAGAGAATAAAAAAAAAAATAAAAATAAAAAACCAAAAAAGAACCAAAACACCCCTCTCCTCCTTACTTCCCCGTTCTAACAATCTGACAATCCTCCTTTCCCCTGACACCTATTTCTCCCTCTTCTTCCCACCCAATAATTACTGTTCTATGTAATTCCAGTCAATCACAGAAGTCTCTCAAATCCTCGTGAAATCTCAAATAAGCTGTAACACCATTCTTTCATCCGATTAAACACGCTGGGTTGCCCCATCTATAGAGTACATTCCGTTCTCTCATCTGCTCTAGCAGGGGTTTCAAAGATCTCCTTCTCCACAAAGTCTCAGGCGATAAGTCCGCAAAAAATCTGAATGTTTATTTCTCCATACTTAATGATTGTTTTTCCTTTGATCCTTCTCCAAATCTCTTCCTTATCCCCATACTTGTGCAATTGAGCAATTGTATCTCTTGGTTTTTCCTTCTCATTTCCTTGATGAAACTTTCCTGTTTTATAGACTCCATCCAATTTGACTAACTCGGTTTCAGGTCTGTCCATAATGGAGTTAAAAATTTTACAAACTGTTTCTCGCAGTTCTCCTTTAAAGATTTCTGGGATTCCTCGTATCCTAAGGTTGCTTCTCCTATCCCTGTTTTCTTGTACTTCCATCAATTTTTTCTGAGTGTTCCCAATTGTAGTAGTCTTTTTTTCTAAATCTGAGATGTTTTGGGTATGGTTTTTAACTTTTCCCTCCGTTTCTTCCATTCTCAGTAACAAATGCCCCAAATCCTATCGTATGGTTGTCATTTCTTGCTTTAAGGCTTTTTCCAGGTTTTTAAACATTTCTGCCATTTCTCTTTCATTCGGTACTTGTAAATCATTTTCCAAGTCCTTCCTCTCTATATTTTCTGACATTTGTTGGCTACTACTGTTCAGGCCCAACGATAATCTAGGGCTATTTTCCAGGCTAGTTTCCATTTCCCCTTTTTCACTTCCACCTTAGGACCTTTCTGGAGTCGCATTGCCCTGGGACGTATATTTTTTAATCGTACCCGTCTGGGACCCTTTAAGCCCGCTTCCTTTAGCGCTTTTATTCTTCATATCTTCTGTGTAGCTTATTCTCTTTAACCAACCCAGAGGGAGACTTTAGGATATAGATCAGGGTGCCAGTATTGGTGTGTTCTTTATCAGTTAACACTTCTTTTCCTCTTCTCTTCTAGAGCCACTAAAACCTCTTATCTTCTTCCACACTCTTAAATCCCCCTGGGAATCCCCCTGCTCTCTTTTACAGGCTTTTTAAATTCACATCCCACAGTCCAAGACACTATACATTTAAGGTTTACTGTTAACCTGGGCCGTCTTCACTCACCCTTCATTAGATTCTCCTGTGAGCTGGCCCCAGTCTACAGCTGTCCGCTTCTCTCTCCCGGTATGTGTCCCAGGGGGATTCCTTCACGGTCTCTTGTGGTCCTCTGCAGATAGATGTCCGACCGCTGCCTCTGCTGAACGACGGGTTACGGATTAGACCGGCATCTCCCTCTCCTCTCTGGACGCCGGAGAGCTTCTCCCCTTCCCAGTGCTCCTTAGCGGCTGACCACATGGTCTCGGCGCGTCGCTCCGTCACCCCAGCAACCCCACTGCTGTTTATCAGATCGTCGGGGGATCGTCTTCTGGAGCTCGGTGCCCGCTTCCACTCCTGCCCCTCTCAAAGCGCCGGCATCTCCCGCCCAAGGACCTCCTAACACAGGTAGGGCTCCACACACCGTGCCATGAGGGTTCTCGGGGTGGCTACTATGGAGGTTGCCGGAGAGCACTCACAACGTGCTCTCCTGCGCTGCCATGTTCAGGCTCCGCCCCTCCGGAAAGACATGCTGGAAGATGCGGCCAGCATGTCCCACAGTCTGATCATCAGATGCTTTGAAGATGTCCCGCAACCTGCTGGCACTGGAATGGAGCAAGACAGGTAATATTCCTTCCAGTAAACTCTCAATGGTTCCAAGGGAAGGAAAATGGTGAGAACAGTGAACAGGCGGTATTACTGTAGGTAAAAGGGGAGAAAGCTTTTCCAATCCCAATAAAAGATTATTTAGGTATAATAAAAAAAATAACCTGCCCATCCTTTGCCCTGGTTGAACACAGAAGGATTTCATTCTACAGCATAATCACCATATGTAGAGAAGTTTGGGCCCGTTCGCACCAGCTTTACAAAGTGAATAGTAGTGTGAAAATTCCCTAAAAGCTTCAGTAAATCTCTAATCCTGGGAGTTCCACATTAAACGGAGCTAAAAGATGGCTACTGTGCACCTAGAGAGCACCTGCTAAAGTGAATATCCAGATCTGGAGATCCAGTATAACATCAGGCTATGCATCAACTGCTGGGATGAAGCTCAAGGATCTGGGGTGCGGTATGAAATTGTAAGCCTCCAATTATGAACGATCATGCAGGATAGTGAAAAGTACAACTATGGTCTCTAATGTCATCATTTACCAGCTCAGCATTTTGCAGTAGAAATCAATGTAATAATGTAAATCTTGCTCACCTTGTTGGTTTTTGCACTACAAGACTTCCCATGTACCATCAGAGCATCAGCCAGCTAAGACGGAAGGAGGATGGGGTTATCCAGTGCTTTCCTGTGCTCCCAGGAAGTGCTGGAAGGGACTTAAAACTGCACCGCCACACATTCCTACCATTTTTCCACTAAAGTAAGCAGTTATTTGTGGTAGGTTACCTGGCAGCCCTGGGGTGGGCAGTATCAGCAGTATTAGATGGGTCTGTGTGGCACTGAATACAAAGTGATTCATGTGCATACCTCTGGAGGCCGAAACATATGACTGCATTGTATCACACTGCAGTCCAAGGTGGCACGACAAACGCAAAATGTGGCAACAGGGATTCAAGGAGGCAGCAGCATTATCACTGCTACAGAGGAAGTAAAAAAAACACACACAGTCTTGTGACATAACATGAAAATGTTAAATCTAGGACTATGTAATACTTATTAAATAAGCAAAAAGACCTATAACAACCATTATCTGGAGCTGTTGTGTAAGATTTTTTTTTTGGTGCACCTATAATTCTACTTGAAGTTCATCCAGAGTTTGAAAGAAATGTCCTACATCCTAAGGACATCAAGCCAAATTTGGCAAACTCTGCAGGTACTGCTGGTAGTCATTAACCCTTTGACCCTGCTAGCAATAGGGGACCACACATTGAACTTTTGTTAGAAGAGGATAGGGCACGCCCAGGAGAACTGGATGCCAAAGAGAAGTTCTATTCCCCAGCTAATCCTTTAACTGTGGCATATGAAAATTGGTCTGGGAGCCCAAACTGACACTACAGAGAACCAGCCAGTGAAAGGTCAACCATCTTCTTTCTGGAACCAAAATGAAGATGTTCTACCTTCTAGGACACCAAGCTAAAACTAAACTCTGCCTTCCTGTGCAAAGGGATAAAACACACACTCCAGGTATATGCTGACCACCCCAATAAAACATTTTCAGAAAAACGGAGACAGGATTACTGTAATAACGAATATCCCTTGTTAACAAGTGAAAACACGAAAGCTTGCCATGGTAAGCTCCAGCTAAGGAGAGAATAAAAGGGACACCTGAGCTAATATGCGGATGGTTCATCAAACAGGAAAAATTACGTATACTTACCACACTGTAATCCCCACTTGGTAGTGACAGGAATGTAAAGGATCCATCATCCTTAGATGTGACATGACACAGATAAGATACCAGCATATCTTTGCCCTGAAAGCTCTCAATTGGTACCAGATTGCAGCCCAAAATATCCTAAAATATCAAAAATTATGTTAGCAAAACCAGCAATTGTATATATTTATTTAAAAAAAAAAAAAAAAGTGTAGCTAAACTAATTACAGCACCTTGAAAAAGTATTCATAACCCTTGACATTTTCCACATTTTGTCATGTAACAACCAAAGACGTAAATGTATTTTATTGGAATTTTCTTTGATAGACCAACACAAAGTGGTACATAATTGTGAAGTGGAAGGAAAATGATAAATGGTTTTCAACCTCTTTTACAAATAAATATCTGAAAAGTGTGGCGTGCATTTGTATTCAGTCCCCTTTACTCTGATACGCCTGACTAAGATCTAGTGGAACCAATTGCCTTCAGAAGTCAACTAATTACTATTGTACAGCTGTTCTGTGAAACCCTCAGGTTTGTAAGAGAACATTAGTGAACAAAACACCATCGTGAAGGCCAAGGAACATACCAGACAGGTCAGGGATAAAATTGTGGAGAAGTGTAAAGCAGGGTTAGGTTATAAAAAGAATATCCCAAACTTTGAACATCTCATTGAGCACTGTTCAATCCATCATCCGAAAATGGAAAGAGTATGGCACAACCGCAAATCCTACCAAGACATGGCTGTCCACCTAAACTGACAGGCTGGGCAAGGAGAGCATTAATCAGAGAACCAGCCAAGAGGCCCATGATAACTCTGGAGGAGCTGCAGAGATCCACAGCTCAGGTGGGAGAATCTGTCCACAGGGCAACGATTAGTTGTGCCCTCCACAAATCTGGCCTTTATGGAAGAGTGGCAAGAAGAAAGACATTGTTGAAAGAAAGTCATAAGAGGTCCCCTTTCCAGTTTGAGAGAAGTCATGTGGGTGACACAGCAAACATGTGGAAGATGGTGCTGTCAGATGAGACCAAAATTGAACTTTTTGGCCTAAATACAAAACGTTATGTGTGATGGAAAACTAACACTGCACATCACCCTGAACACACCATCCCCACCGTGAAACATGGTGATGGCAGCATCATGTTGTGGTGATGCTTTTCTTCAGCAGGGACAGAGAAACTGGTCAGAGTTGATGGGAAAATGGATGGAGCCAAATACAGGGCAATCGTAGAAGGCAATCTTAGAAGAAAAACCTGTTCAAGTCTACAAAAGATTTGAGACTGGGACAGAGGTTCACCTTCCAGCTGGACAACAACCTTAAACATACAGCCAGAGCTACAATGGAATGGTTTAGATCAAAGCATATTCATGTGTTAGAATGGCCCAGTCAAAGTCCAGACCTAAATCCAATTGAGAATCTGTGGCAAGACTTGAAAATTGCTGTTCACAGACGCTCTCCATCCAATCTGACAGAGTTTGAGCTATTTTGCAAAAAAGAAAGGGCAAAAATTTTACTCTAGATGTGCGAAATTCGGGTTGAAATTTTGAAAACCATTTATCATTTTCCTTCCACTTCACAATTATGTGCCATTTTGTGTTGGTTTGTCACATAAAATTCCAATAAAATACATTTACGTTTTTGGTTGTAACATGACAAAATGTGGAAAATTTCAAGGGGTATGAATACCTTTTCAAGGTACTGTAGCTATTCGCAAATAGCATTAGATATGAAGAAGCTGCTTGGATAAACTGCAAAACATTTTTGAATTTACAGAACAAGTCCAGATGACCATCTGCTACTAGCTATAACTGTTTACCTAATTTATTATCTGACTCTTCCATGCTGACAAGAAAAAGAATGCTAGATATTTCATTTTCAAAAGAAATAGAAAAAGTTATCTGTATGTAAAAAAAAAGAGCCAAGTTTAACTTAAAGAACCCCAGGAAGGTGTAATCTACAGGGTTCTTAGACTTAAGAGAAATGTGCACTTGCCTCCATGCTGTCCATTGCTGCATAACCAGCTGAGAAAATCCAGTTGTCAGTGGTATTCTTACCACCAGCAGCATGAGTAGACCTAATTATGTTCTAAGCATAGACATTTACTTTGCCGCCATACCTCTTTTTTGATGGTTGACGAAAACAGTAGAAACATGACCCCTTTCATTGGCTCCCCATCACTACGAACTGAACCAGAAACATCGTAACCAGCAACAATAAGAGGACTAGTAGCATGAGCATTGGAATTTGTCACCTGAACCATTGTGGTTGCCTGAAACAGAGAGCAATAAAGAAAAAAAAAAAACATTTGAATCTGAAAAGACAAAACTGATATATTTTAGGAGAATGTTTAGATACCACATGACTGCTGTATTTTTTAAGATGTATGACCATAGCTGTATATCTGTGTGATACATGGCTATGAACATTTGGAGGCCCTATAAACAGCACAATTTTTTCATGGTTATTATACAGGTGAAATGCGAAAAATTAGAATATCGTGCAAAAGTTCATTTATTTCAGTAATGCAACTTAAAAGGTGAAACTAATATATGAGATAGACTCATTACATGCAAAGCAAGATAGTTCAAGCCGTGATTTGTCATAATTGTGATGATTATGGCTTACAGCTCATGAAAATCCCAAATCCACAATCTCAGAAAATTAGAATATTGTGAAAAGGTGCAATATTTTAGGCTCAAATTGTCCCACTCTAATCAACTAATTAAGCCATAACACCTGCAAAGGGTTCCTGAGCCTTTAAATGGTCTCTCAGTCTGGTTCAGTAGGAATCACAATCATGAGACTGCTGACCTGACAGTTGTGCAGAAAACCATCATTGACACCCTCCATAAGGAGAGAAGGCCTCAAAAGGTAATTGCAAAAGAAGTTGGATGTTCCCAAAATGCTGTATCAAAGCACATTAATAGAAATTCTTCCATAGTGTGGAAGAATAAGGTGCACAAGCAGCAGGGATGACCGCAGCCTGGAGAGCTTTGTCATATAAATTATTATATGTTCGATGCCATGAATGCTTGTTTGTACCCTGCCCCCTTTCTGGTAACATAGTTAATTTATTTTTATTTGCCCAGACAGATACTGTATTTTTTCTACATACTTACCTGTAAAATCCATTTCTTGGAGTACATCACGGGACACAGAGCAGGCTATTCATGACCATGTGGGTTATATGCCACCTATTGGTGAATGGACACTGGCTGGCCAAACAGAGAGGAAGTCCTCCCCTATATAACCCCTCCTACATGGGAAGTACATCAGTTTTTGTAGCAAGCAATGCAATTCCAGAAAGAGGTGGAGGGACCTCTGTGTGTTGTGATGTACTCCAAGAAATGGATTTTACAGGTAAGTATGTAGAAAAAAAATCCTGTTTTTTTTATCGCACACAATGGGACACAAAGTAGGCTATTAATGACTATGTGGAATGTCCCAAAGCAATAAAGAAGTTTGAGGGGAGGGTGACACCATGATAGCCACAGTCAATCCCTCAGGACCTACCCAGCTGTCCCAAAAAACACTGTGGCCAAAAGCAGAATCCTCTGCGTCTCTGACATCCACCTAGTAGAACCTTATGAATGTGTGAAACATGTAGAGTGCTTGCAAACCCGAGCCACTGACGCCGGATTACCCAAGATGCCCCCACACTTCTGATAAGAGTGTGCCTTCACCCGAAAGGGTGGGACATTACCTTTCAAACCATAGGCTTGAATGATCAATTGGCGTATCCATTGTGAAATAGTCACCTTGGATGCCACCTGCCCCTTGCTAGGCCCCTCTGGCAGCAAGAACAGAGCATCTGACCTCCTGACCTGTGCCCTACCGTCAAGAAGGACCTTACAGCGTGTACCACATCAAAGGAATGCAGAGATCTTTTCTCTTGCTGACTGGAGCCTAAGAAAGAATGAAGGCAGAATGATGTCTTGATTGAGATGAAAACTAGAAACCACTTTTGGTAAAAAGGTTGGTTGAGGTCACAACACCACCTTATCATGATGCAAAACCAGAAATGGTTCTCTGCAAGAAAGACATCCTTCTTGCAGAAGTGACTGCCACTAGAAATAAAACCTAATGAGTCAACAGGACCAGTGGAATCTCTCTAATAGGTTCCAATTGTGTTTTTTGCAAAACCTCCAAAACCAAGTTCAGGTTCCAATAACACAAAGGTAACCTGAAAGGAGGAGCAATAGGCATTACTGCCTGTAAAAAAGTGCAAACCAAAGAGACACAATAGGCCTCTGGAAAAAAAACAGCTAATGGTACCAACAGCCGATTTCTTCTTCAACCCTGTTTGAAGAAATTACAGGACCCTACCAATCACATACTTTCTTGGGTGCCATTTCCGGACCTCACACCAGGAAATGTAAGCCTTCCAAGTTCTGTAATAAATGTTCCTAGAGACTACCTTTCTAGCACCCAACATGATGGGGATGACAGAATCCAATACTCCCCTATCCTTTAGGGTCTGGGTTTCAATAGCCATGCCGTAAAATTTAGCAACCGTAAAGCTGGGCGTAATATAGGATCTTGAAACAGCAAGTCTGGCCGACACGGCAGGGGCCACAGCCCATCTACTGCCATCTTCACTATGACCATGTACCTCCTGGGCCAGGCCAATCAGTATCACCGGAAAAGACTCCTCCCAAATCCTGCATAAGAGACATTGCAGCAGCTGAATTGGAGGAAAGGCATAACTCAGTGATTCCAAGGAATCACTAAGGCAGCTACCCCTGTCGCGAGAGGGTCCCTTAGCCTGGACACAAAAAGACCAACCTTGCTGTTGATCCTGGATGCCAATAGATCTATGTCTGGGCAATCCCATCGCTGGCAGATTCCCTTGAAAACTTCAGGATGCAAAGTCCATTCCCCTGGAATCATCAGCCGGTGACTGAGATAATCTACCTGCCAATTTTCCACCCCCTGAATAAACGCCGCTGACAACCTTGAAACATACCTCTCTGACCAGGTCAGAATGTAATTCACCTCCTCCTGATCCCCTCAGTTCCTGGTGCCACCCTGGTGGGTAATGTATGCAACTGCTGTGGCATTGTCAGACTGAATCCTTACAGGCCAACCCTGAATGTCCAATAGCTCAGAGCCAGCTTCACTGCCCGAAGTTCCTAGACATTGATGGGTAGAACCCTTTCCCGTGAAAGTCAAGTTCCCTGAACTGTGGCCTCCTCCAGGACAGCCTACCAACCTGAGAGGCTGGCATCGGTGGTTACCAGTTTTCACACCACTGGCCGATCTCCCCCTCTCCAAATTGTGAGTCATCAACCACCAATTTAGGCTTTGCAGTACCTCCGGAACAGGAATATACCGTAGTCCAGGGCCGGAACCTTCTTGTTCCAGTCAGAATGTTCCTTTGCAGCGGTCTGGAGTGGAACTGGGCATAGGGAATAGCCTCAATTGAGGACACCATCTTCCCCAGCAACCTCCTACAGAGGCGATACCTCTTCCTGGGCAGTGTAGCCGCCTCTCTATTGGCTACCTCTTTTGGGACCCTTTAAGAAAAAAAAAAAAAAAAAAAGACAGCAACTATATTGTCACCCAACTATGCAGTCCCTCAGGGATATATATCCATAGCCATGATGCAGCCCAAGCATCAGGTACGCATGCATCAGGTACGCATGCATGGATGTGGCCTAAACATCAGGTACACATGTAGGGATGTGGCCTAAGCATCAGGTACGAATGCAGCCTAAGCAATGCGTATACATATATATGGATGCGGCCTAAGCATCAGGTATGCATGCACTAATGCATGTACAAATGCAGTTTATTCAATAGTTCACAAAAGTATGCAGGTATGCATGCTATAATGTAATACAATGCTGCAACTATCCTGATTTGGAGAAGTGTATGGTTTTAAAGAACTGCGTCAAAATTAAATGCACTTTGTTCCATGCTAGGCAACTCATGTGTATCAAACAGCCTGAAAGCAGCCTCCATGCTGCTTCAGTGCAGCTAAAATGTAAGTTACTCTGGAGACTCAACTCCTTTAAGTGCACTGATACCCCTGCAATGGTGTATCAAAATACAGTTGTAAAAGCCCCCCAGGATTATGCAGGCTAATGCAGTGTATAATCATGTCCTGTCTGGTCATGCAGCTCCCCCAAAGGAAATACTCACACACCATCATCCAGCCATAGACTGCTCTGTGTCTGTGCTACTTCTCAGGAGCCTCACAAACCGCCAGCCACATGGGATTACAAAAACAAGGTAAAATGGCCACCCACTGCCTCAGACCTGTATGGCACCCTGCCCGAAAGCACCTTGGTCAGTACTATACTGCACAGGGTTCCCATATGCAAGGTCCACGGCCATAAGGCTGCATTACAGGCAAAACCCCGAGAATTCTTCTCCTTATACAGCGAGGCTCAGGTACCATCCATTTTGGCTAACAGCTTTCTGAATGAATCCAAATGAAGTCCATGATTCTGGACCTTTCTGGAACCGTTCTGGACCTTCAGGTATGCTCCTAGAGCACATGTAACACTTTCAGTGATCATCCACCTTACAGACACCGGTAGAAAAACTGAAGTATTTCCTTTGTTGGAGGGGTTATATGGGAGAGGATGTCTCCGATTGGTCGGGCAGTGTCCATTCACCTATAGGTGGCACATAACCCACATGAATTGCCTGCCCTGTGTCCCATGATGTACGATAAAGAAATATGGTTACCAATTGTGTATGGATAGAAATGTTTATTATGGGGTGACCAGATTTCATATATAGTGTCCCAATTTGTTTGTACTGAAACTATTTTGCGGAGCAGGGGTGTAGTTTGAAGATTGTTGGGACTTCGTATACCTCCTGAATGAGTGGATATGTATATTTAAATTGGTTCATATTTAGGGTCCCCCATTTTTCTTCGATAGAAATATATTTAACTTAATTTTTTGGCTACCAGTTCCATCACTTTTGCTGAATTGTTTGTTTTTTTGTTGTTTTTTTTTTTTCCCTTTCTTCAGAAGGGGCTCAATTCAACTGCCCACTTGGCGGATACTCTTTGTATATAATCTTTTGAAAAGGTCATCTCTAGTTTGGAATGATCATGGTCTCTCAGCTGTTTCATGAATAACTAGATGCTATCTCCTGGTAAATTTAAATATATTGTTGCTATTTGTTTTTGCCTTATTGTCTATGTGTTCTGTCTGACTATTCTGGATCTATTTATAATGTGTGTTAAATCTCCCTGAGGAAGCAGGCTTTTGTCCTGCGAAACGCATTGGATAAAATCCAAAAATAAACTACACGAGTTATACACATACCTGTTATGTTATCTATGGAATTTTTGGAGTGATCTACACAAACTTGACGTGCTGTATAGCCCCAATATGTAATAGTTACGTTTTTATCAATGGAGCTGTTTGAATGTTCAATCTTTATTAACCATCTTAAAAAAGCTTGATTGTGATGCAAAGTTACTGATTTTTTACAATTTTTGTATGTAGTTTTGCAGGTATGGTGCCTCAAAAACAGTCCAAGTAGCTTTGTTCTAGTTAGGGTCTTTTGAATTTTTTCAGTGTCTCCACAATAAGCCGCTTGGCACCAGTAAAATCCATTAGCAAGATGTGAGACCATTTGTGATTTTGGTCTCTCTCGCCCTTTCTTTCTATAGTAGCGCTACACAAATGACAACTGAAATTTATTAAGGCATCTTGAACAGCTCTCACTTCCTTTCTTGCAGTCTACATAAAGCACATCAGCCTGAGGTAACATTCCTGAAGACAAAACAGTACCTAGATGTAGAAGGAACCACCTGTTCTGGTAAACTAGAGACAAATGATTCACCAATGAGAGGGAACCCCCTAAAGATGGGGAGAAGAGTTATAATCGGGCAACTGATAAGAGGATCAGAGTGGTCAGGCCAAGAACTACATAATCCTTAAAAGGTAGATACACAGGTCTGCTCAAGAATTAGACCCACAACAGCAAAGTAAGGGACTGAGGTGGGCCAAAAAAAGATGGAAAAAAAAAAGGGGCGCCTTTGCAAAGGTCCCTCAACACTCGCTCCTTCAATAGCAGAGAGGTAACGTCCTGTCTGGTAAAAAGGTGTTTGCTGGCAACAACCACAAAGCTATGCTGATTAAGATTGCCTGCAGATGAAAGTCAAATTCAAAAACTTGACAAGGCAACTCCCATACAGAACTTTAAAGTGTATAGCCCCCTATAAAAGTTGCCCATCCAGTTACATGGTGACTA
Source organism: Staurois parvus (assembly GCF_062004578.1). Taxonomy (NCBI): domain Eukaryota; kingdom Metazoa; phylum Chordata; class Amphibia; order Anura; family Ranidae; genus Staurois; species Staurois parvus. Next base: position 7,200,515 of record NW_028318013.1, read on the forward strand.
CCCCCGTTACAGGAGCTTGTCATTGAGTCCCACAGTGATGATGCCATGACAAGTAACTAGGACAAACATAGGAGTCCACACCCAAAGAAGAATTTGGGAGAATCTTGAACTCAAAATTATATTGGGGAGAAATTCAGTCAATGTTGGTCCCAGTTGACTAGGCAGATCAAGAGTCCCTCTGGAGAAAAGGTGGAATTATATGGAGTGGTACCAGGTACCAATGATGACCTTACAAGCCCCAAGGAAATAGGATATGCCAGGGAAAGAGACTAGTGGCCTGGATGGGGCAAGATTTGGCGGTTGAACGGACACAGAAAAGGACACAGTTTAGGAGACCCAAAGGGAGCAGGGAAAGGTCTGTTAATCTGTGCATTGATGCAGGAGGAAAAAGGGGCGAGTATGTGAACAGAGGGCTGAAGGCAAGGGTTTATCTTAAGTGCCTAAAAGGGGAGCTCTTTGCACCTTAAAGCTCAAAGGGCAAACTACCCAAAGACCTTCAAGGATTAATAACCACCCCCCACATGGAAAAGTGTGGGCACACCTTCATGCTCAAGCCTTCTTAGATAGCTTAGCAGCTTTCTTGCTAACAGGAAAACCGCAGCCGTAGGGGCTTTAAATGACCCAAGGCTGGAGAAAGCAGTCTGATCATCCCGAAGCAAAATAGAATGCACTGCACCAAGAGGAGCAGAAACTGACTCTTGTATGTCTAAGAAAATTTGATGACACTGCTATTCTTCAAAGACATCAAAAGAGATTGTGGGGACTACAAGTGTGAGGCAAAGATGGTCATTCTGGGGCCACAGGAAGATCAGAGATTGACCTTACAGGAGTAGGTGAGGCATGCATTCAGAGCTGCAGGCAGCACTTGCAAGGGATTGGGTGAATTTAACCACAAAGGCATCGAGTTCTGCAAATAAGTTAACTTCCAGTGGTCAACCCAATAGGTCAACTCCAAAAGCCTTCAGAGACAAGCACTGTGGCAATGCCCACAGCTTTGGACAAGGAAAGCATGCCACAGCTAACTTTATACCAGAACACATTATGCAAAAGCACATAGCGCTGAACCCAGTTACTGAAGATAACTTTCAGGCTATCCCCACAATATCAAGTCCAGCTGAGCCTAGGAATAGCTTGGATGATGAAAGACTGATCGGATAGCTACCACGTTGAGACCAGCTCAAGCAATGATACAGAGGTAGCAAGCAATTTTGATTGAACAAAAACACTTGAAGAATCAAAGAAAAAAAAAAGCTAATATTCAGACTTTGCCAGCAGAGCTGAAGAAAAAGACATCCATCCTCATAGGACACTTATGATTAGGTCATACAGTCAGGTCCATAAATATTGGGACATAGACACAATTATAACATTTTTGGCTCTATACACCACCACAATGGATTTGAAATGAAACAAACAAGATGTGCTTTAATTGCAGACTGTCAGCTTTAATTTGAGGGCATTTACATCCAAATCAGGTGAACGGTGTAGGAATTACAACAGTTTGCATATGTGCCTCCCACTTGTTAAGGGACCAAAAGTAATGGGACAGAATAATAATCATAAATCAAACTTTCACTTTTTAATACTTGGTTGCAAATCCTTTGCAGTCAATTACAGCCTGAAGTCTGGAAAGCATAGACATCACCAGACGCTGGGTTTCATCCCTGGTGATGCTCTGCCAGGCCTCTACTAGAACTGTCTTCAGTTCCTGCTTGTTCTTGGGGCATTTTTCCTTCAGTTTTGTCTTCAGCAAGTGAAATGCATGCTCAATCGGATTCAGGTCAGGTGATTGACTTGGCCATTGCATAACATTCCACTTCTTTCCCCTTAAAAACTCTTTGGTTGCTTTTGCAGTATGCTTTGGGTCATTGTCCATCTGCACTGTGAGGCGGCGTCCAATGAGTTCTGAAGCATTTGGCTGAATATGAGCAGATAATATTGCTCGAAACACTTCAGAATTCATCCTGCTGCTTTTGTCTGCAGTCACATCATCAATAAATACAAGAGAACCAGTTCCATTGGCAGCCATACATGGCCACGCCATGATACTACCACCACCATGCTTCACTGATGAGGTGGTATGCTTAGGATCATGAGCAGTTCCTTTCCTTCTCCATACTCTTCTCTTCCCATCACTCTGGTACAAGCTGATCTTGGTCTCATCTGTCCATAGGATGTTGTTACAGAACTGTGAAGGCTTTTTTAGATGTCGTTTGGCAAACTCTAATCTAGCCTTCCTGTTTTTGAGGCTCACCAATGGTTTACGTCTTGTGATGAACCCTCTGTATTCACTCTGGTGAAGTCTTCTCTTGATTGTTGACTTTGACACACATACACCTACCTCCTGGAGAGTGTTCTTGATCTGGCCAACTGTTGTGAAGGGTGTTTTCTTCACCAGGGAAAGAATTCTTCGGTCATCCACTACAGTTGTTTTCCGTGGTCTTCCGAGTCTTTTGGTGTTGCTGAGCTCACCGGTGCATTCCTTTTTAAGAATGTTCCAAACAGTTGTTGTTGTGGCCACGCCTAATGTTTTTGCTATCTCTCTGATGGGTTTGTTTTGTTTTTTCAGCCTAATGATGGCTTGCTTCACTGATAGTGACAGCTCTTTGGATCTCATCTTGAGAGTTGACAGCAAGAGATTCCAAATGCAAATAGCAAACTTGAAATGAACTCTGGACCTTTTATCTGCTCATTGTAATTGGGATAATGAGGGAATACCACACACCTGGCCATGGAACAGCTGAGAAGCCAATTGTCCCATTACTTTTGGTCCCTTAACAAGTGGGAGGCACATATGCAAACTGTTGTAATTCCTACACCGTTCACCTGATTTGGATGTAAATACCCTCAAATTAAAGCTGACAGTTTGCAGTTAAAGCACATCTTGCTCGTTTCATTTCAAATCCATTGTGGTGGTGTATAGAGCCAAAAATGTTAGAATTGTGTCGATGTCCCAATATTTATGGACCTGACTGTATTTGGTATTGCCTAGCAGGGCATCTATTCTTTTTGGATATTTTCATTCACTTGAATTTGGTTATTTTTGAGGTATGCATTTATATTACCTTAGGAGCTCTGTCATGTGTTTACTTTTTGCTTCATGGTTAGGTTTAATGAGTAGCGCAGCACTATTTATTAATTTATTATTTTATCTAGAGCTTGCCTACATTTTTGGTTTGCCAGTATCCAATTCTTCTGTAGCCAGCAGTATAACCCAACATTACATCCTGAGTCACTCAATGGACAAGAAAGAAAAAAAAGCCACATCTTTTAACCTATGCATGCAGTTTTTGATTTAGGGTGTCCTTTATTCCAGTCTGTCTGATGGGTTTCAGACAGAACAGCAAAAAAGCATAAATCTCCCACTCCCTGTCCATTTGACAGGTATCAAAAAGTGAGGGGAAAAAAAAATCACTATAAAATAATTAAGATAATACAACCACATTTGCTAGAAAACTGAGGAATTAGAACAAATGTCAGGATTTTTTTTCTGTTTGTGTCTGTATTAGGGAAATATCCCCTTCCTTTCTGTCCAAGTGGCAGGAGTCAAAGAGAAAGTGAGAGAAAGTCCCTTAGATAAAGACGTAAAGCATTTATATCATTACTAGAATCCAACCCTTTCCATCTCTACACAAAATAGGTTTTCCAGCAGCTGTGCTTCTACCTTAAATAATTAACCTGGCCCTAAACAAAGTGTATGTAAACCCGAATATGAATATATTTTCCCCCTTTGGTCTGAGAAATATGCAATTGAAAGTTTTCTGCTGTTTGATAAGTCTCGTGAGGCTCTCCGCCTGTACACAATGAGGGGTTATGAAGATGGGGGTGGAGATGGGGGGGGGGGGGGGGGGGAGACAAAGAGTACTGTGCTTTTTGTAATCCATTAAAAAGAGCTGTGCTGTCATGTCAAAGAGGCAGGTAGGAACGTACTATATTCCAGACACATCAATTATTTTGTACCTGCAGAGTGTTTAAATTGATAAAGCATTGAAAAGTACCAAATATTTTTTTTTGCCTTCACATATGGTTTAACCCTCGACACTTAAACGTGAGCCATAGTCCCAGACTATTCTTAAACTAACTTAACCCCAACACTAAATGAATCCCTTTCTGTAGCATACTTACCTTTACCCAAACTGGCCTAGTGATGCAAACTATCTACACCAGACTGTAGGCACATAACAGCTGGTTTCACACAGTAATGATCAGAGAAAAAAACAATAGAAATTTCTAACAGTCTATTATAATGAATTGCATCAAATTCATTTAACTTTGACTTTGCTTGAAAAAATAAATAGTTTTTCACAGCTGGAAAAAAGGAATATACCTCTTTTAAAGTCCAAGTGGGGTGTGATGCAACAATTTCATATTCTCCTGGAAGAACTTTATTAAAGGAATACCTACAAAACAAATGGGGAAAAAAAGATATTATTAATCATAATCTCCACGTGCAGGGCACTCCTATTCCTTCTGTAATGAAATGTATTGTAATGTCTCCCTTATATTGTAAAGAGCTGCGAAAACTGTTGACGCTATATAAATCCTGTATAATAATAATATATTCACTACAGACACATCATAAAGTGCTTGCCTAGATCTCTGAATACAGTAACGTGTCTGTGTATGTAAGTGGTCCTTCAAGAGTTCTATACAAAAACATGTGACAACTGTGTACTATTAAAAAACATAATTAAAAAAAAAAAAAAATTCTACCGAATGTATTTCAAATACTTTTGTACATAAAGGTCCATCAAGATAGAGCTCTTGGCATTAACCTGCTGTGAAAAATTGTGTATATCTTTTTTGTTCATGAATTTCAAAAACTTACTTTCCCCCTTGTTGAGTAGTGGTTGTCTGTAGGTTTACACCACTGCCTGCTCTTCTCAAAGAAATCTGCACTCCAACAGGACCCAAGTCCTGGTTTCTGCTGAGAACCTGCAATGTGATTTTTTAAAAACTATGAATATTAAATGTTAGATTAAAAACGTGTATAAATGCATATAATATACCACTGATCATGAACAATGAATTATTAGACAGAACAATTACTCCATGAATCCTTTCTCTGCACACTGATGTGCTATAAACTGAACTGTGTTTAACATGCAGCACAGTGGCTAAATGGTTAGCACTTCCGCCTGGCAGTACTTGGGTCGTGGGCTTGAATCCCAACCATGGCACCACCTGCCTGGAGTTTGCATGTTCTCCCTGTGCCTGCGTGGGTTTCCTCCAGGTACTCCAGAGACATGCTGGTAGGTGAATTGGCTTCTGTCTACATTGTCCCTAGTATGTGTATGTATGAATGTGAGTTAGGGACCTGAGGGTTAGGGACTGCTGTGAATGTACAATATATATGTAAAGCACTGCATACATTGACGGCGCTATACAAGTACCTGTAATAAATAAATAAACATGCAAGAGTTGTTTTCCAAATATGAGAACATATGTGGAGATGTGCCATAAATACAGACTAGATAGAATAGTGAAAGAGGCAGACGATTTATGGCCCATTCACATAAAGTGACCTGCGTTTTTCCACACTGCATGAATGCACGTCACATAGAAAATAATTGTTTTTTTATGTGCCCTTTTCACACTGCAATGCAGCTGAGAGGTGCAGTTAGCAGTGGTAAACTGCAGCCATGTAGCAGTTTACTTCAGCATATACAAAGACACCAAGGAGGTTATTTATCAAAAGTGGTGCACACTTTTGCACCAGAATCTGGTGCAGCTGTGCACAACTTCACCAATAACGTCACCAATCAGCTTCTAATGCAGGCCATAGACGGGTCGAAAATCAGCCAATTTTTCACACGGAAAAAAAAAAAAAATCAGCCGATTTTCGCACCGTTAGTGGGTTAATTGGTCAGCCATTTTTCAGGGTTTTGGAATATTTTTTTTTTAGGAGGAGAAGGAGAAGACAAAGAAGGAGAAGACAAAGAAGAAGAAGACAAAGAAGAAGAAGACAAAGAAGAAGAAGGAGAAGACAAAGAAGAAGAAGGAGAAGGAGAAGAAGACAAAGAAGAAGAAGGAGAAGAAGACAAACAAGAAGAAGGAGAAGAAGACAAACAAGAAGAAGGAGAAGAAGACAAACAAGAAGAAGGAGAAGAAGACAAACAAGAAGAAGGAGAAGAAGACAAACAAGAAGAAGGAGAAGAAGACAAACAAGAAGAAGGAGAAGAAGACAAACAAGAAGAAGGAGAAGACAAAGAAGAAGAAGACAAAGAAGAAGAAGACAAAGAAGAAGAAGACAAAGAAGAAGAAGACAAAGAAGAAGAAGACAAAGAAGAAGAAGGAGAAGAAGACAAAGAAGAAGAAGGAGAAGAAGACAAAGAAGAAGAAGGAGAAGAAGACAAAGAAGAAGAAGGAGAAGAAGACAAACAAGAAGAAGGAGAAGACAAACAAGAAGAAGAAGAAGACAAACAAGAAGAAGAAGAAGAAGAAGACAAAGAAGAAGAAGACAAAGAAGAAGAAGACAAAGAAGAAGAAGACAAAGACGAAGAAGACAAAGAAGACAAAGAAGACAAAGAAGACAAAGACGACAAAGACGAAGAAGACGAAGAAGACAAAGACGAAGAAGACAAAGACGAAGAAGACAAAGACGAAGAAGACAAAGACGAAGAAGACAAAGACGAAGAAGACAAAGACGAAGAAGACAAAGACGAAGAAGACAAAGACGAAGAAGACAAAGACGAAGAAGACAAAGACGAAGAAGACAAAGACGAAGAAGACAAAGACGAAGAAGACAAAGACGAAGAAGACAAAGAAGAAGAAGACAAAGAAGAAGAAGACAAAGAAGAAGAAGACAAAGAAGAAGACAAAGAAGAAGACAAAGAAGAAGAAGACAAAGAAGAATTCCAGTCCGCTATTATATTTAACATGAAAAAGTATTGCGGTTGGAACAATGTATCTATTTGTATCTGAATAAAACCATCTGTACTCGAAATGGATACATTGTTGCAACCACAATACTTTTTCATGTGAAATATAATAGCGGAGCTCTCTGCAAGGGACAGAAGTAATTAAATGCCGGCCGTAGACGGGCCGAAAATCAGCTGATTTTTTTTTTTACCATTGGTGGCAACATCGGCCTATTGAACGACTGATTTTTCGTTTTGTTTTTTTTAAACAACCGGTTTTCGACCAGTCTATGGCCTGCATAACATTAGGTTTGATGAAAAAAACCTAGAAGCTGATTAGTTGCACAGCACTCTGCAGCTGTTCAGAGATATGACTGAAGTATCAGTGACACTTTAAATAAAGTTTAAAAAAAGTAAACAGTACGATACGCTGAAATACACCATCATACAGCAGCCTCAGTGCCTCTGAACGGACAACAACTCGCATGCTAAAACTGTATGTTTGTAGGTTTACTCTGACTGAATGTTTTAACATGCAATGCTAAGTAAAAAAAGCTCTGAATGTGTTACTAACGCCCCTGGCTTCTTATGGACCCCATCCAGCAGAGAGATTACTGCAAATGAATTACAACCTGCTGCTGCCACTTTGAAAAGGTCTCATTTCACCTGGTCATTATTCCTTTCATTGTTGAGAATGAAGCAGGAGCAGTAAGACATCAGACAAGAAAAATAAAGTAAAGTAGTATCACCTTTAGCAACTGAAATATCAAATCTGATTACACCTAACCATAAACCAAACTCCCCAAATCACTAAACCTTCTGGTGACAGTGCTAAAGTCTGCCAACTGGCTACTCAGGCCTCAAGCACTCTGATGTGTTCCCCAATACCTGAAAAAATGTTTGGATTTTTGTATTTTATTTTTTAAATAGGGTTTGCATTAAAATTAAGAAAAAAAATACCAATCCGTCATACCTTTCCATTCACTGAAAATCCTGTGAAAACAAAATTGACATCTTCCCCTTTTGTACAAATGTCATTCACTCCATCCACATGGAGGGAAACACTGGTCGGCTCTGAAGAGAAGAAATAAGTTACTGATGAAGTTGAGGCCAATACTCTATGGGAGAGCAAAACATTTCAGTACTAAAAGTTATCAATCCAAGCAAGAATAAACTTTTGAATAGTAAGAAATATCTTTTTCAGCCTGCCTTGTGTACAGACTGCCATACTATTTTCCCTATACAAATGTGATATTCCTTTAACACACACACTCTTCATCAAAAGTAGAACATTGAAATCAGAGGTCATGATAAGGGAAGGCAAAAGCGATGCAAGAGTATACTAGCCTTCCCTTCATTCCCATGCCACTTTTGTTGCCGTAAGCAAAGAGACATGCCTGGTGCTTCCAGATACAGGGGATAATGCGATTCCCACCGCTTCCTCCCACATTACAGCACTGGTACTTAGCAACTGGGTCATTCAGGCATTAGAGCCTTTGCTTAGAGGTGGAAGAAGTGTACCCAGCCTTCCATAATCTTCATCGTGGAGATCACATGCTTCTCTATAGCCGGAATGAATAGATATATTTACCAAGGTCTCTGACAGTGCAATGGAGAAGAGAGGTGCAGACAATAAATGCAGGCAAGGGATTGTTCCTACAAGAGAATTCATCACTTGGCTATGAATGGCCAAAGTGGCAGATTTTCTTTAACGTACGTTCCATAATAATCGCTTCTATCTATAATTGCTGCCGGAGCCCTGACAAATATCTGGTATTTTCAGCTATGGGCAAAAATGGGTCTCTTCCCTGCCTCCCCATAAAGAAACATGCAGCATTGGGTGCTTGATCAACCAATCAGGCTTCTGCTCTAGCATATGGAAGTAGGAAGAAGCATGCTCAGCCCAAGACAGGTTTCAACTTTTACAAATCAGAACTTTCATAGTTATTTTTGGGTACAATCCTGGTAGACTGAGAAAGCAGGGCAGTACAGCTGCATTAATTAGTAACTTTTGCAAGGCCTACGTCAGGGGGCTATTTATAGTGGATAGTGAATAAAGAATTCTACTCTAAAGACAATTGGATTTTTTCTACATCCTTACCTGTAAAATCCATTTCTTGGAGTACATCACGGGACACAGAGCAGGCTATTCATGACTATGTGGGTTATATGCCACCTCTAGGTGAATGGACACTGGCCGACCAATCAGAGAGGAAGTCCTCCCCTACATAATCCCTCCTACAAAGGAAATACCGTATTTTCCGGTGTATAAGACGACTGTTTGACCCTTGAAAATCTTCTCAAAAGTCGGGGGTCGTCTTATACGCCGGTACAGGTCAGGGGGCACTTTTTAGGGGGGCGCCACGGTGCTGCCGCAGTCCCCCCCTTCCGACGGAAGGGACACCAAGTACAGGGGTGGGCAGAGGGCTGCAGTCTCTTACCTGGCTCCCACGACGATCCATCCAGGAAGCGCTGCTCCTTCAGTCACTCCGGCCACTCCCTCACTCCTGCCGCTCGGCTCCGCCTCCTCACCGGTGATTGGCCGCCAGAACTGTAGCTCAGGAAAGGCACAAAGGCGGCCAATCACGGGCGAGGAGGCGGAGCCGAGCGGACCCGCGAAAATCGAGTGAGGGTAAGTGTGCAGTGCAGAGGTGCTGCTGCAACCACATATGCTGGCTGCAGCAGTACCATACTAGAACAGGAGTCAGCAAGTGTCTTTGGTGTCAGTGGGAGGAATAGTGCCTATCATTGGTGTCACTGACACCAACGATGGGGCACTATTCCTCCCACTGACACCAACGATGGGGCACTATTCCTCCCACTGACACCAACGATGGGGCACTATTCCTCCCACTGACACCAACGATGGGGCACTATTCCTCCCCCCACTGACGGAGTATTATTCCTCCCACTGACACCAATGACGGGGCGCTATTCCTCCCACTGACACCAATGACGGGGCGCTATTCCTCCCACTGACACCAATGATGGGGCGCTATTCCTCCCACTGACACCAATGATGGGGCGCTATTCCTCCCACTGACACCAATGATGGGGCGCTATTCCTCCCACTGACACCAATGATGGGGCGCTATTCCTCCCACTGACACCAATGATGGGGCGCTATTCCTCCCACTGACACCAATGATGGGGCGCTATTCCTCCCACTGACACCAATGATGGGGCGCTATTCCTCCCACTGACACCAATGATGGGGCGCTATTCCTCCCACTGACACCAATGATGGGGCGCTATTCCTCCCACTGACACCAATGATGGGGCGCTATTCCTCCCCCTGACACCAATGATGGGGCGCTATTCCTCCCCCTGACACCAATGATGGGGCGCTATTCCTCCCCCTGACACCAATGATGGGGCGCTATTCCTCCCACTGACACCAATGATGGGGCGCTATTCCTCCCACTGACACCAATGATGGGGCGCTATTCCTCCCACTGACACCAATGATGGGGCACGATTCTTCCCACTGATACCAATGATGGGGTGCTATTCCTCCCACTGACACCAATGATGGGGCACGATTCGTTGCTCTGACACCAAGGATGGGGCACTATTCCTCCCACTGACACCAATGATGGGGCACTATTCCTCCCACGGACACCAATGATGGGGCACTATTCCTCCCACTGACACTAATGATGGAACACCTATTCCTCACACACTGACACTAATGATGGGGCACCATCATTGGTGTCAATGGGAGGAATAGTGCCCCATCATTGGTGTCAGTGGGAGGAATAGTGCCCCATCATTGGTGTCAGTGGGAGGAATAGTGCCCCATCATTGGAATACCATACCATATTGAAATCAAATCTGATGTTTTTTAATTTTTGGTGTGCGTTGGAAGAGGGGTAGTCTTATACGGCGAGTATAGCCCAAACCCTATATTTTAGCAGGAAAAGTAGGGGGTTGTCTTATACGCCCAGTCGTCTTATACGCCGGCAAATACGGTACTTCAGTTTTTGTAGCAAGCAATGAAATTCCAGAAAGAGGGGATAGACCTCTGTGTCTCACGATGTACTCCAAGAAATTGATTTTACAGGTAAGTATGTAGAAAAAAATACAGTTTTCTTTATCATACAACATGGGTCACAAAGGAGGCTATTCATGACATGATTCATGTGGGATGTCCTAAAGCAACAAAAAAAATGTCCTAATATGCTGTGGCCAAAGGCAGAATCCACCGCTGCTCTGACATCCATTTGTTAGAACCTTGTGAATATACAGACCGAAGACCATGTAGTGGTCTTGCAAACCTGAGTAACTGACGCCTGATGGCAGATAGCCCAAGACACCCCCACACTCCTGGCAGAGTGTGCTCTCACCCGAAAGGGTGGGACTTTAACCTTCAAACCATAGGTTTGAATGATTAACTAGTGGATCTGGATGCCACCTGCCATTTCTGGGCCCTTCTGGCAGCCCAAACCAAGACCTGCCACCAACTTAAGTAAACCCTGACCACTCAAACTACATCCAGAGTATGCAATGCTCTTTCCCCTGTTGACTGTAGAATAAAAAAAAAAAAAATAAAGGCAAGACACTGTCCTGATTAAAACAACTCTAGGCAACTCTAGGCAAGAAGAAACAACTCTAGGCAAGAAGAAACAACTCTAGGCAAGAAGACCAAAGTAGCAAACCTTCTGAGTCAAAGGATTACGTTTCTTTAATTGGTTCAAAAAGCATCATCTGCAAGGACACAAGGGCGGCCTGACAGATGGGACCATCCATGTTACACCCTGTAAGAAGTACCAATCAAGGAGTGAGAACAAAAGGAAAAATAGATAGAGCCGAAACCTGAACTTAAATAGTATTAAGATCAATTTCATTTCCCCTCACGTTAGGAAAAAAAACCTTAAAATCACATATTTCCGCGAGTGCCACTTCCTGGCCTCCCACCAGGCAAATAAGATTTCCAGGTCTTACAATGGAAGCTCCCTGAAGCCGGCTTTCTAGCACTCAAGAAGGCAGAGAAAACAGGACCCAAGATCCCTCGATCCTATTAGCCTTGTTCTTAAATAGCCAAGACTTCAATCTCAGCAATCGTATACAGGATACATTATTGCACCCAAGACAATAGGTCTGGGCAGACCGGAACTGTCCAAGGAACGTCCCTTGCCAGATACACTATGTTGGTGTATCAAGCCCTTCTGGGCTAGGCCAGGCTACCACAATTATTAGCGTTACCTCCTTCCGGATCCTGCACAAAATACACAGCAACAGCTGAATCAGCGGAAAGCATAGATTAGGAGGAAATGGTTTCTACGGTGTTACCAGTGCATCTACCCCTATTGCCAGTGAGACTTTCTACATGGGCACAACCTGTGCAACCTGTTGTAAAACCTGGACGTCAGAAGATCCACATCAAGAGTTACCAAACACTGGCAGATTCTCAGGGTGCAGGGATCATTCTTTTGGTATCAGCTGTTGACCTCTGGGGAAAAAAAAAAAAAAAAACTGCTGCCAGTTTCCTATACCTGGAATATGTACTGCCGAAAAAGACAGCACATGCTATTCTGCCCCAGACAGAATGTGGGTCACCTGAACTGCACAACCCCTAGTGGTTGATATACGCCACTTGAGTGGCATTGTAGGACCAAACCCTGACCACAATCCTGTGCAACTGGTTCATCCAATAGTCCAGAGCAAGGTGTACTGACTGAAGTTCCAAGACACCAATGGGCAGTATTCCCTCCAGTGGAGACAAAATCTCCTGAACTGTAGCCACTTTTAAACCAACCCTCCAATGAGAGAGATAGTTACTACCTTCCATATCACTGGAAGGAAAATTACCCCTTCTCCAGATACCAATTCAGACTCTGCAATACCACGGGGACAAAGCCCTCTGGCAATCCAATGCTTGGACCTCCAGGATCCAGAGAGAAAGAATGTCCCTCTACAAAAGACCTGGAGTGGCACCGCACAAAGGAAACCACTTCAATGTAGATACCATTTCCTCATGCAGAGAAGTACAGAAGGATACACTTTGCTTCTTATATTTCGCTTTAAACGTGAAACCAACTGCTCGCTGAGCAAAGGAACATTAAGGTATTCAAAGATTGCCACCACCCCTTGTCTTCAGTAAGCCGAGCACCAGGGCTAAGAGCTTTGTGAACACTCGAAGGGCTGTGGCCAGCCCAAAGGGCAGTTCCCGAAAACAAAGAAAAAAAAAATGTTAAGTCTTTACTGCAATCAGAGAAACCCTTGACGAGCCTAAAAAATTGGCACATGAAGATATGTATCATTAAGAACTATGGACACCCGAAATTTAGTGATAAAGTGCTATAAAGTGATATATCAGCTACAGGTGGGTCTGTCTGTACAAGTCTGGTAGGTGAACAGCTCACTGCCTTCTTGTATCTGTTAAGGACTTCAGGAGCAAAAAACTTTCCACTATAGTCATTGGCTCAGTTCCAACCTACCTTTTTAAGTTTTCCTGTTCACCTTGGGTGTTACCATTTCTCTGTTGCATGCCCAACAATACCAATTAGCCACTTCGCCCAGGTAGACATCATAGGACGTCCTGCGATTGAAGGGCTTTCACCGTGATGGTGCCTGCACCTGCAGGCAACATCCCCATATAAAAATTTGCAGCTAGCAATTCCCTGTAAAGCAGAAATGATTGGAGTGGCTGGGCAGCGCCTCTATCACTTCTGAGGGTGGTGAAAGAGGTTCACCCCTCCCGCAGCAGCCTTTCCCAGCCCTCACATCCAATTGGGGAGCCCGGGAACACTCCGATTGGCAGCATCAGCTGCACTACACAAAGAGAAAGAAAAATTGATGCTTTTCCTTTCTCTGTGAACCCGGAAACCAGAAGCAATGAGGAGTTCATCACTTCCGTTAATGGCCAGGGAACCAGCTGATCAGACCGATCTGTGTCTGATCGGCTGCATTGGAGGCCAGAAGAGAGATCTGGGGTCTAATAGACCCCAGATGTCTCCATAAGGAGGTCCTGTCATGACCCATGCTATCACAAGGGATGTTGTTCACCCTTGTGATAGCAATAAAGTTGAACAAAAAAAAAAAAAAAAGAAGAAAAAGAAAAAAAGGGACAGTGTAAAAAAAAAAAAAGATTTGTTTGTTTTTCAATTGAGATGTACAGTTTATAGGTCACATTAAAGGTGGAAAGAGTTCTGAAATTAGTTATCCTTGTCTCATTCTTTTACATCACAGAAACCTGACATTTTAACAGGGGTGTGTAGTCTGCTTACATCCAGTGTGTGTGTGTTTGTGTATATTATATATATATATATATATATATATATATATATATATATATATATATATATATATATATACACACACATACACATACATATACATACACACACACATACATACATATACACACACACACACATATATATACATACATACATATATACAGTGGGGATCGAAAGTTTGGGCACCCCAGCTAAAAATTTGTATTAATGTGCATAAAGAAGCCAAGGAAAGATGGAAAAATCTCCAAAAGGCATCAAATTACAGATTAGACATTCTTATAATATGTCAACAAAAGTTAGATTTTATTTCCATCATTTACACTTTCAAAATAACAGAAAACAAAAAAATAGCGTCTGCAAAAGTTTGGGCACCCTGCAGAATTTATAGCATGCACTGCCCCCTTTGCCAAGCTGAGACCTTCCAGTGCCATGGATTGTTCTCAATCATCGTCTGGGAAGACCAGGTGATGTCAATCTCAAAGGTTTTAAATGCCCAGACTCATCTGACCTTGCCCCAACAATCAGCACCATGGGTTCTTCTAAGCAGTTGTCTAGAAAACTGAAACTGAAAATAGTTGACGCTCACAAAGCTGGAGAAGGCTATAAGAAGATAGCAAAGCGTTTTCGGATGTAAATATCCTCTGTTCGGAATGTAATTAAGAAATGGCAGTCATCAAGAACAGTGGAAGTTAAAGCAAGATCTGGAAGACCAAGAAAAATATCAGACAGAACAGCTCGCAGGATTGCGAGAAAAACAATTCAAAACCCACGTTTGACTGCACGATCCCTCCAGAAAGATCTGGCAGACACTGGAGTTGTGGTACACTATTCCACTATAAAGAGATACTTGTACAAATATGGTCTTCATGGAAGAGTCATCAGAAGAAAACCTCTTCTACGTCCTCACCACAAAAATCATCATTTGAACTTTGCAAATGAACATATATACAAGCCTGATGCATTCTGGAAACAAGTTCTGTGGACCGATGAGGTTAAAATTGAACTTTTTGGCCGGAATGAGCAAAGGTACGTTTGGAGAAGAAGGGGCACAGAATTTAATGAAAAGAACCTCTGTCCAACTGTTAAGCATGGGGTTGGATCAATCATGATTTGGGGTTGTATTGCAGCCAGTGGCACAGGGAACATCTCACGACTAGAAGGAAAAATGGATTCAATAAAATTTCAGCAAATTTTGGATGGTAACTTGATGCCATCTGTGAAAAACCTGAAGTTAAAGAGAGAATGGCTTCTACAAATGGATAATGATCCTAAACATACCTCAAAATCCATGGGGGATTACATCAAGAGGCGTAAACTGAAGGTTTTGCCATGGCCTTCACAATCTCCTGACCTCAACATAATTGAAAATCTATGGATAGACCTTAAAAGAGCAGTGCGTGACAGACAGCCCAGAAATCTCAAAGAACTGGAAGACTTTTGTAAGGAAGAATGGGCAAAGATACCTCAAACAAGAATTGAAAGACTCTTGGCTGGCTACAAAAAGCGTTTACAAGCTGTGATACTTGCCAAAGGGGGCAGTACAAGGTATTAACTCTGCAGGGTGCCCAAACTTTTGCAGACGCCATTTTTTTGTTTTCTGTTATTTTGAAAGTGTAAATGATGGAAATAAAATCTAACTTTTGTTGACATATTATAAGAATGTCTAATCTGTAATTTGATGCCTTTTGGAGATTTTTCCACCTTTCCTTGGCTTCTTTATGCACATTAATACAAATTTTTAGCTGGGGTGCCCAAACTTACGATCCCCACTGTATATATACACACCCTGTTCCAAATCATTATGCAAATTCTATTTAAGTGTCACAAAGATTAAATGTTTTTTTTTTTTTCAGTTTAACTCATGGATGGCATTGTGTCTCAGGGCTCTTTTGATGACTGAAAACAATCTCGGACACCTGTAATAATTAGATTGGCAGGTGAGCCCAATTTAAGGAAAAACTACTAAAGGACAGTGTTCCCCATTATTAAGCAGAGCACCATTTTCAAGCAATATGGGGAAAAAAAAGGATCTCTCTGCTGTCGAAAAGAGTGAAATAGTTCAATGCCTTCGACGAGGTATGTAAACATTAGATATTTTGCGAAAACATAAGCGTGATCATCACACTATTAAGAGATTTGTGGCCGATTCAGAGCACAGACGGGTTCGTACAGATAAAGGCACATTGAGGAAGATTTCTGCCAGATCCATGTATCAGATCAAGAGAGCAGCTGCTAAAATACCATTACATAGCAGCAAACAGATATTTGAAGCTGCTGGTGCCTCTGGAGTCCCACGGACACCAAGGTGTAGAGTCCTCCAGAGTCTTGCAACTGTGCATAAACCTTCTATTCGGCCACCACTAAACAATGCTCACAAGCAGAAACGGCTGCATTGGGCAGAAAAATACATGAAGACTAATTTTCAAACAGTCCTGTTCACTGATGAGTGCCGTGCAACCCTGGATGGTCCAGATGGATGGAGTAGTGGATGTTTGGTGGACGGCCACCCTGTTCCAACAAGGCTGCGACGTCAGCAAGGTGGTGGTGGAGTCATGTTTTGGGCCGGAATCATGGGAACAGAGCTGGTCAGCCCCTTTAGGGTCCCCGAAGGTGTAAAGATGACCTCTGCAAAGTATGTGGAGTTTATGAATGACCACTTTCTTCCATGGTACAGAAGGAAGAACTATGCTTTCCGTAATAAAATCATCTTCATGCATGACAATGCACCATCTCATGCTGCAAAGAATACCTCTGCATCAATGGCTGCTATGGGGATAAAAGGAGAGAAAGTCATGGTGTGGCCTCCATCCTCCCCTGACCTCAATCCTATTGAGAACCTTTGGAGCATCCTCAACCAAAAGATCTATGAGGGTGGGAGGCAGTTTACATCCAAACAGCAGCTCTGGGAGGCTATTCTGACATCTTGCAAACAAGTTCAAGCAGCAACTGTCCAAAAACTCACAAGTTCAATGGATGCAAGACTTGTGAAGCTGCTATCAAATAAGGGTTCCTATGTTAAAATGTAACATGACCTGTTAAAATGTTTAAAAAGTTAAAATGTTGTTAAAAGTTTGATTGAAATAGCTTTTGATTTCAGTAAATATGCTGCAAACACAACAAATGACAATTTTCAGTTCTTTACAACCTATAAAGTGTTTTGAAACTTACTGTGCGTAATAATTTGGAACAGTGCATTGTAAGCTTATGTTAAAAAAAAAATACTGTTATCATTAGGAGGTTTGTTCAATAAAATTTAAATTGTACTCATAATAGCTGATAACATGAGAATTATGCTGACTGTTATTTACATCACTTATTTAGGTAAATGAGAAAACTATCATTTGCATAATAATTTGGAACAGGGTGTGTATATATATATATATATATATATATATATATATATATATATATATATATATATATATACACACATATATATATATATATATATATATATATATATATATATATATATATATATATATACATATACATATATATACATATACATATATATATATATATATATATATATATATATATATATATATACAGTCAGGTCCATAAATATTGGGACATTGACACAATTCTAACATTTTTGGCTCTATACACCACCACAACGGATTTGAAATGAAACAAACAAGATGTGCTTTAACTGCAGACTGTCAGCTTTAATTTGAGGGTATTTTCATCCAAATCAGGTGAACGGTGTAGGAATTACAACAGTTTGCATATGTGCCTCCCACTTGTTAAGGGACCAAAAGTAATGGGACAATTGGCTTCTCCGCTGTTCCATGGCCAAGTGTGTGTTATTCCCTCATTATCCCAATTACAATGAGCAGATAAAAGGTCCAGAGTTAATTTCAAGTGTGCTATTTGCATTTGGAATCTGTTGCTGTCAACTCTCAAGATGAGATCCAAAGAGCTGTCACTATCCGTGAAGCAAGCCATCATTAGGCTGAAAAAAAAAACCCATCAGAGAGATAGCAAAAACATTAGGCGTGGCCAAAACAACTGTTTGGAACATTCTTAAAAAGAAGGAACGCACCGGTGAGCTCAGCAACACCAAAAGACCCGGAAGACCACGGAAAAAAACTGTGGTGGATGACCGAAGAATTCTTTCCCTGGTGAAGAAAATACCCTTCACAACAGTTGGCCAGATCAAGAACACTCTCCAGGAGGTAGGTGTATGTGTGTCAAAGTCAACCATCAAGAGAAGACTTCACCAGAGTGAATACAGAGGGTTCACCACAAGATGTAAACCACTGGTGAGCCTCAAAAACAGGAAGGCCAGATTAGAGTTTGCCAAACGACAGCAAACAAGCCTTCACAGTTCTGGAACAACATCCTATGGACAGATGAGACCAACATCAACTTGTACCAGAGTGATGGGAAGAGAAGAGTATGGAGAAGGAAAGGAACTGCTCATGATCCTAAGCAAACCACCTCATCAGTGAAGCATGGTGGTGGTAGTGTCATGGCGTGGGCATGTATGGCTGCCAATGGAACTGGTTCTCTTGTATTTATTGATGATGTGACTGCTGACAACAGCAGCAGGATGAATTCTGAAGTGTTTCGGGCAATATTATCTGCTCATATTCAGCCAAATGCTTCAGAACTCATTGGACGCCGCTTCACAGTGCAGATGAACAATGACCCAAAGCAACCAAAGAGTTTTTTAAGGGAAAGAAGTGGAATGTTATGCAATGGCCAAGTCAATCACCTGACCTGAATCCGATTGAGCATGCATTTCACTTGCTGAAGACAAAACTGAAGGGAAAATGCCCCAAGAACAAGCAGGAACTGAAGACAGTTGCAGTAGAGGCCTGGCAGAGCATCACCAGGGATGAAACCCAGCGTCTGCTGATGTCTATGCGTTCCAGACTTCAGGCTGTAATTGACTGCAAAGGATCTGCAACCAAGTATTAAAAAGTGAAAGTTTGATTTGTGATTATTATTCTGTCCCATTACTTTTGGTCCCTTAACAAGTGGGAGGCACATATGCAAACTGTTGTAATTCCTACACCGTTCACCTGATTTGGATGTAAATACCCTCAAATTAAAGCTGACAGTCTGCAGTTAAAGCACATCTTGTTCGTTTCATTTCAAATCCATTGTGGTGGTGTATAGAGCCAAAAATGTTAGAATTGTGTCGATGTCCCAATATTTATGGACCTGACTGTATATACATACATACATATACACACACACATTTTATGTTTGGGGTTCTAAACAATTTTCTACTAAAAAAAAAAAAAAAAAAAAAAGATTTTTACATATTTGTGAGAAGTGTCAGAATTGGCCTTGTGTTGAAATGGCTAAATGAGAAATCTAAAGCAAATATGAAACCCCCTGATAATGGCCATAGCACCAAGTACAGACCCAAGAGCTAAAAAGATTTCACCACTCAAGTGCCCAAGAGATTCCATTAGCTAGATTAAAGGATAAGTTCACCTTATTCATCTTATTTTGCAGAGAAGAAAAAAAAAAAATGTGCATTTACTATTTTTTTGGGAGCCTGGAAAACACTGCACCAGCGATCAGCAGATCGCTGGTGCTATGCAGGACTCCTGCAGACCTATCCGTGAACCTGTGTATTCGTACCTCGTACAGATTAGGAAGAATCAATGAACTACCAGTTCAATAGTGCCGTGGTAGTTCACTGAGAACTACAAGCTGACAGCCGCAAAAGGCCGTCAGAACTTGTAGTTTTCCCATTCACAGAATACTGTGAATGAGTGATGAGGGTATAGCTCCTAACAGCCACATTTTAAAAAAAAATTGTGACAGCCAGTCACAGTTTTTTATTAGAATGTAAGAGTTAAAGCATGGATTCGCATTTTACCATACACAAAGCCAAAGTTTAAAAAAAAATTAATAGAACAGACAACAGTGCTGAAAGCATTGCTATGTTCCACTAATATTGTATGTAACATGTAAGAAGATTTCAGTTGGATTATGTGAAGCTTTTATGTGCATCTGGGGATTTACTGATTATACCCAAGTAATGCAAATAGGTGAAACCAGGGAATGTAAAATATACACACACACAAAGCCACAGGGAGCTGAACACAGCTATTACAGATAGCAAACAGAAACTTACCAAAACTCCACCCTAGGGGAGGCTCAATCTTAAGAACAAAATCCCCCTGCAAGAATAAAAGATGAACCAACATACTGTAATGACAACTGTCCTGTAGTACGTAAGTGTATGAAGAACAATAATATGCAAATATTACTATGTATAAGTAAATAATCCAGTCATGCAATATGTTTTTTTTTGTTGGCTTGATGTGACAGAGGATTTTCTTAATAGGCAGATATTCTCTAACTTAAAGTGGATCTAAATGCAACTTTTGTTTTTAAATAATAAACATGTTATACTTATCTGTTCTGTGCAATGGTTTTGCAAAGAGCAGCCCTGATCCTCCTCTGCCAGGATCCCCCGCCAGTGCTCTGGACTCCTCCCCTTGCCAAGTGCCCCCAGAACAAGGCGCTTGTTCTGGGGGCACTCCTGCATACTCACTCCCAAGCCGGCTGTGTGTCCCTATTGACACACAGCACATGGCACTGCCCTGCCCCCAGCTTTCTCCTCACTAGCTGTGATTGACAGCAAGGGCCAATAGCTCCCACTTCTGCCTCGCCATCCAATGAGGAGAGAGAGAGCTAAAAGAGCTGATGCTCTCGTGCACATGCAGGTTTTTTTTTTTACCTTAAAGTGATAGTAGGCCAACTTTTCTACACTGGTGAATAGTGTGGGTATGTCCCCCGCACCTGCACGTGGATAAATACCTGTTCTCCATGTTTTCTGGATAACCTCCTGGGCTCTCTACATCTTATCTGATTTGATCGCTCGCCAGTATACTGGAAATTTGGCCATCATGATGCAGATTATCTGTATGTATCGGGTTCTGTTATGCATTTTTTTTGTAAAATAACAAACATGTTATACTTACCTACTGTGTGCAGTGGTTTTGCACCGAGCAGCCTGGATCCTCTTCCTTCTTGGGTCCCCAGCAGGTTCTCCTGCCCCCTACCACCTGTCGGGTGCTCCCACAGCAAGCAGTTTGCCATGGGGGCACCCGCTGCTCCATGTGTCCATTCACGCAGGGAGACGCAGCTTTGCCACTTCCCCTCTCTCTCACTGGCTGAGATTGAAAGCAGTGTGAGCCAATGGCAGAGACACGGGACAGCCGAGGCTGTCATTCACATCGCTGGATCGCGATGAGGCCCAAGTATTGAGGGGGCAGGGGGGAGCTGCACAAAGAAGGTTTTTTATCTTCATGCATAGAATGCATGAAGGTAAAAAACCTTCAGTTTTTACAACTTTAATCCTCTTGAAACATGCTGAGGAAAATGCTGAGGACTTGCTATTGCTATTTGTCTTTGAAACTGCTGAGAGTGAAAGCTCCAGGATTATTGTAATGCAAGAATACACAGAACATAACTGGATACTAACATTTATAGGTAAAGTTGATCCAGGGAATATCGGATTGCCTCTCGGGGGATCAGGAAGGAATTTTTTTCCCTTCAGGACAGGGGCGGACTGACAACTCATGGGGCCCTTGGGCAATAGGGGATCATGGGCCCCCTGTGTCCTTGCCCAAACTCAAAAAAAAGCCTATGAAAAAGGTACCAGGGGCATCTCATGGGGCCCCCTACTGACCCCGGGCCCTCGGGCAGTGCCCAAGTTTCCAAATGGTCAGTCCGCTCCTGCTTCAGGAGCAAATTGGATCATTATTTGCTGGGTTTTTTGCTTTCCTCTGGATCAACTGCAGGTATAGGATTATAACTTTTTTTTTTTTTAATGGTTGAACTGCATGGACTTTTGTCTTTTTTCAGCCAGACTAACTATGTAACTATTCACAAAAAAAAGGAATAGATTATTATTTACCAGCAAATTCTGCTCTTGTCATGAGCTTTTTTTATTTTGTATTGTTTTTAACAAAAATTTTATGTGTTAATAAAGAATGTCAGGGTGATATTTTTCCGTTATATTTTTATAAGCAGTGTTCTGTGAGTTACTGTTTGGGGCACCTTAAAAGTCGAGATATAGGGTTTTTTCCCCCCCATTTTTGCACTTTAATACATTCCCTGTATTAAGGTAAAAAAATGTCCAAGTAGTCCTCTCTCAATCCAGCACTGTGCCTCTCTGCACCGGCAATGGTCTGTGTTCCCCTTCTCACAATACATAGAAGCAGCAGCGAGATCCATTGGATCCTGCTTCTGTCAATTAATTCCTGTGAGGAGGGAGGGGCCAAGCCACTCTGTGTGTGTCTAGGTACTCTCACAGACTGGTTTTGGAGTGAGGCTGCAGGTGTGACTCCACAGCAAGCAGATTGCTATGTGGGCACACCCCTTGTCCTCTGCCCTGCTAACCCCCAGTCCTCTGCGTACAAACTGCTGACAACTGTACTCTGCCCTACAAACTACTGACCCCTATACTTGGCCCCAAAGACTAGTGACCCTTGTACAATGCCCTACATACTACTTAAACTGGCCGGATCTCAACCCAGTAAGTCTGGCCAGATCTCAAAGTAGGCAGTCAGGCTAGAATTGAGGCCTGAAACTAATCGGGTAAATCAGCATGCAGTACCAATTTTTCTGCCTTCATGATGGACTCATGGAATTAAGAATGAAAGTGAATGGCAAGTTTCTCACTGAAGCTAAATTTTAAGGTAGGTTAAGTTTATACTTACAGTGACATTTGTTTAATTATATTTTCTGCTTTTTCTTCATGCCTCAGCTAACTACTTCAAGGGAAAAAAAAAAAGGTACTGTGTCCAGGTGATCTTTGATCTCTTCCATGTCATTCAGGTAGAACCCCATCTCTTGAAGGTTGTCCACCCCTGATATAAATGTACTGTAATACGCACTTCTGATCCCCAGAACCAATCACAAAAAGATTTCCAGATATGTTGGAAAATCTTCCTGGAGAAGAGGCAAGGTTGACTTTCCATTTCATGGTGGTTGGGTATAATTGTTTCCTTTAAAGGTGTCAATAGTGTGTTCCTTCTTAATTATCTTTGTTGTGTATTCATTTTTATTGTGTAAATAGATACCCTTTTATGCCATGATTTCTTTAGCTTTCTCTACTTACTCACCTTGTCATAAAGAGGAATCATGAAGTAACCATTATTTGGTGCACAGTCAGTCTGGTATTTCAATGTGCCTTGTTTGGTATATAGTTTAATCTAAAACAACAAACATGATTTACATAATTACAGTATTGCTAACTATATTTCACTTTAAAAACATGTTATATAACATACTACATACAAATATAAATGTTACATAACTTAAGAATACAAAATGTGTAAAGATGATGCTGCTAGTGGACAGTATCAGGTTCACGGAAGGAAGCAAACTAATCATTCCCATTTGTATTCACAAGCATTTGCTCCACCAGTTTAGTTGAGCTGAACCAATCACACCAGCAAATATTCTTCTTATATACCTGAAAGCAAAGCAGGTTCAAACACTTAGGATAACATTTGTAAAGCAGTCAATCTGACATTCAAACATTCACTGCAGGTGAATCTCCCAGGTATTTGTGTCTTAAGTGACTGACTGATTTACCATCAGTAAATGTTTGGTGAAAATAACATTGATTGCTTTACAAATATGCCCCTTAAAGTGGAGCTCCACCCAAAAGGGGAAGTTCCACTTTAAGCCTTTTTCCCCGCTCCCCATTAAGGATTGGCACATTTGGGGAGCAGGTACCTGAATTTGACAGGTACCCACTCCCACTTCCGCTGCGATCGCCTAGGCGATCGGAAGCGGAAGTTGTCCCCACCCCCCTTCCCTCCCCATAGTCTTCTGGGACACGGGACAGGTCCCAGAGGACTACAGGGCCAATCACAAAGTGCAGCACTTCTCCTGCATGCGCAGTGGGCACCCAGCTGTGAAGCTGCAAGCTGTCACAGCTGGGTGCTCACACTGAAGATGCCGGTGCCAGGGAGAGAAGACAGCCGGTGAAACCAGCGGTGGTGAGGACACCGCTGGACCAAGGGACAGGTATGTGGCTGTATTTTAAAAGTCAGCAACTACAGTGTTTGTAGCTGCCAACTTTTTTTTCAGGTGGAACGCCGCTTAAAAGAGTATATACAGCCAAAAGGGTTTTATTTGGCTAGAGTAGGGAAGGGTTAGAACCCCATGTTGAATTTTCCCTATCTGGGGCTTCATTAACCTCCCTAGCGGTCTGATTATGTCCATATTTCTGTGCTCAAAGCGGTACTTTTTTTGCATGGAAATATGTTTGTTTGTTTTTTTTATTGTAGGCCTGTAATTTTTAGGAATAACTCACTGAAATCTGTCCGAACAAGTCTAGTAAACATCCCGGGTATGTTATAATTTATGATCTTGGGTTTCAAATTTAAATTTAT